>NC_064286.1:39573770-39619653 GCF_019186545.1 Solanum stenotomum | reverse complement strand
GCCACAATACTCAATTCCATGCCAATTATACAATATTTATCAAGTTTGATCAACTTACCCTCTTTCCATGGCTATCTTCATCATCCTCATATTCCAACAATTAACAATACAATAACAATGATAATAACAACATTCAACTATACAAGCTAAGCTAAGCATAAGCCAATAATCAACATGAAGACCAATTCACAACTTTGTCTATTCAAGGCTAACATCCCACATCCTTCAATTCACTAACAATTCTTAACAATTCCACATAGATAAATACATATATGAACAGTTCACAACAATCTACACAATAATCGTCCATCAATTACACAAAATCAATACACCCACTTTAGGCCAAATTTAGAGAATTTGAGAAGACATGGGTTCATGGGGATTTCTTTCTAAAAACCTTAATAATCATTAATAACCATATAAATCATCATTTCAAACCTTTTTATGCAAGAACCCATGCTAGAATCGAAATAGGTTTTTGTGTGTATTTGAAAAAACTTGACAACCTTTTGATTGGATTCCTTGAAAGAAAGAATAATCAAGGATAAGGATCCACATACCTCTAAGTTGAAAACCCACAAAAATTGAAGAAGAAGCACTCGAAATCTTCAACCCTAGCTCCAACTCCTCTTCTTCCTTGAGTTAGAGAGAAATATTTGAGAGAGGGAATGATTTTGGAAATTCTAAGAGGAGTGACTTAAATGAAAGGAATTAAGTCATAAAAAGGTCTTATAGTTGCTAGGAAATGAATAAAATAGCATAGGGTCAATTTTGGAAAAGGACTAAGGACCCATAAAATCTTAACTTAAAAATTATGCCCCTTCCCGTCTTATTCGCCCTTTTTTTTTCAGCCTGACAGTGCTTCAATATTTCGGGCATAACTTTTTACTCCAAGGTCGGAATTGGGCAAACTCGGTGGCTTTGGAAAGAGGACTCAAAGACCTTTAATTGGATAGGTAAAGGTCCACCTAATTCATTTTGAGATAAAAGATATGACCATTTAAAGTTGACCCTTATAACTCACTAGTTCAAATGACTAGTTCCCGGACGTCACGGTCATTTCTCATCATTTCATCAAGTTCTCAACTCCAAACTCACATGTGAGGCTCTAGTTTCACTAGTTCGTTTTTAGGGTCGTCACACTTGTATCTATTAATATTAAATATTTTCGTTATTCCATTATTCCCGTTATGTAGTAATGATGTGGTTTTAGTGAATTGAGCTATGGATAATAAGAAACACGGTAAGAAACATACGAAGATACTTGGAATATCACATTCCCTTACTCTTAACTGATGATAGCCTGATCTGAGGTCAATCTTTGAAAAACAGGTAGCACCCTGAAGCTGATCGAAAAGATCATCAATCCTCGGAAGAGGGTACTTGTTCTTGATGGTAACCTTTTTCAACTGGCGGTAGTCTATACACATTCTAAGGGAACCATCTTTCTTTCTCTCAAACAAGACCGGAGCACCCCAAGGTGAGACACTCAGTCGAATGAAACCCTTATCTAGGAGATCTTTCAACTGCTCTTTCAACTCTTTCAACTCTATTGGTGCCATTCTATATGGCAGAATAGAGATGGGACAAGTATCTGGAATGAGATCTATGCCAAAATCTATTTCTCTCTCAGGAGGAATTCCGGGTAGATCATCAGGGAAAACTTCTGGAAACTCTCTTACTATAGGAACTGACTGAAAAGTAGGTATCTCAACACTAGAGTCATGAACTCGGACTAAGTGATAGACACAACTCTTCGAAACTAACTTTCTTGCCTTAAGGTACGAAATGAAATGACCCTTAGGCACTGCTGAACTACTACTCCACTCTAAGACTAGCTCATTCGGAAACTGAAACTTGACCACTCGATTTCTACAGTCTAATGATGCATAACAGGCATGAAGCTAATTCATACCTAGNTCCGGGTAGATCATCAGGGAAAACTTCTGGAAACTCTCTTACTATAGGAACTAACTGAAAAGTAGGTATCTCAACACTAGAGTCATGAACTCGGACTAAGTGATAGACACAACTCTTCGAAACTAACTTTCTTGCCTTAAGGTACGAAATGAAATGACCCTTAGGCACTGCTGAACTACTACTCCACTCTAAGACTAGCTCATTCGGAAACTGAAACTTGACCACTCGATTTCTACAGTCTAATGATGCATAACAGGCATGAAGCTAATTCATACCTAGAATGACATCAAAATCTACCATGTCTAACTCAACCAAATCAGCTATGGTGCTCTTGTGATTGATAGAAACAGGACAATCACGATAGACTCTTTCCGCTAGAATAGACTCCCCAACAGGTGTAGAAACACAAAAGGGTTCACAAAGTCTTTCTGGAAGAACATCAAACTTGTTTGCAACATAAGGAGTTACAAAAGATAAACTTGCTCCTGGGTCTAGCAAAGCATACACATCAAAAGCAAAGACTTTGATCATACCAATGACAACATTAAGAGAGTTCTCTTGCTCATGGCGACTGGTGATAGCATAGAGGCGGTTTGCTACTCCGCCAGTACTAGAAGTAGCTCCTCTAGGTGCCGTCTTGTCTGGGAGAGCAACTGAAGAAGATTGGGCCCTGCTGCCCAGACTTCCACTACCTTGCTTATTCTTCGGGCACTCCTTCATGAAGTGACCCTCTTGCCCACACTTAAAACAACCTGTCTGGCCATCACGACATTTACCCGGGTGGGTTCTACCACACCTAGGACATGTAGGAAACAAACTGTCTCCTTGTGCCACACTACCTGAGGACTGTGCTGGTCTAGCCTTGAAGTCCTTCTAATTCTGGCCATTAAATTCCCCTCTGTATCAGGGTGGAGGTGCTCTAGCAGATGATGGAGCAGGTCCCTTTTGCCTTTGCTGAAAGGAGGAACGGTTTGAATTACCTTTCTGCTGCCCGAACTCATTACCGGTCTTGGCTCTCTTACTTCTGAACTCGTCCCTGTCCCTCAGCTTCTCTTCCTCAACCTGCTGTACATAGACCATTAACCTCGATATGTCCATGTCCCTGATAAGCGTTGCAGCCCTACCTTCCTTACTTGACAACCGAGACAGCCCAGCAACAAACAAGCTCATTCTATTTTTCATGTCCGCCACCATCTCCGGAGCATAGATGGATAGTTGGTTGAAATTCAGACTGTACTCTTGAACACTCAAAGACTCCTGCTTAAGTGTGAGGAAATCACATACCTTGGCCTCTCTCAATTCTCGAGGAAAGAAATGCCCCAAGAAAGCTTTCTCAAAACAGGCCCAACTAGCAGGTGGTACATTCGCAGCTCTGCCCTCTTTCCACTAGTCAAACCAAGTTCTAGCAACATCCTTTAATTGATACGCAACTAGTTCTACCCGCTCAGTATCTGCCACATGCATCACATAAAAAATCTTCTTTAACTCCTCAATGAAGTTCTCTGGATCCTCAGTAGTACTCGAACCCATGAAACACGGAGGATTCATCCCCAAGAACTCACGAATCCTAGAAGTGTCAGCTCCTTCATGTCGAGCTCCCCTTTGCTGACCAATCAGATTAGTTACAGCTTGACTCAGAATTCTAATTGCCTCTCTGAACTCGGCATTACAAACTTCCCCTTGTGGTTGTGCTCCCGGGGCATAAGGTAACTCTTGCTTATCAACATAACGTCTAGGAAGACGCTCTCGGCCAACTCTTCGAGTAGGCATGATTATCTGAAACACGTGCAGGCACGGATTAAAAAAAACCTTTTTAGAGATAAACTCTAACGCACGAGATGAGTATGAAAGAAGTGTGAAATCTTCCTAAATGTTGTAGCTTCCCAATTATAGATGTGGCGCGCTTCACACCGATAACTAGGACTCTACAGACACGACTTCATAGACTCCCTAGGACTCTTGAACTCAGTGCTCTGATACCAAGTTTGTCACGCCCCGAGCCTACACCCTCGGCGGGATGGGCACTCAGAGACCATTGCTGGCCCCAAGCGAACCCTTGGCCTGGCTTTCTTGACTCAGCGGAAACTTAACTCAACAACATAACTCAATGCAAAGAAAGGTTACAAAACAACTTAACTTATAACATCTGGCCACAAAGGCAACTCGAATCTCAAAATAAGATATTTACATATATACATAGATGAGAGACTCAAAACTAACTGACTGACTGTCTGTCTATGAAGCCTCTAAAGTACTGAGATGGATGTTGGGACAGACCCCACAACATCCTAATAAAACAAAACTTAAGAATGCAAAACAACCAAGTCCTCCGGAAAGCAATGAGGCTCACCACTTACTGTGAAGTGCTCAGCTGGATCAATGACGTCCAGGGTGCTGATCCAGGGAACCTGTGTCTGCATCATAATAAGATGCAGGCCAACTGGCATCAGTACATGGAATGTACGAGTATGTGACTTGGAAAGCTAAACCAAGACTTAAGCTTGAAAGGAATACAAGAGAACACTTGAAACGAAGTTAAAATGTTTAATAACGACTCTTGAAAAGCTTGGAGGACTTGCTTGGACTTACTACTTAACTTTATTTGACCTGACTCTAACGTCACTTTGACTTCGATCCTAACTTGCCTTGAATTGGACTATGGATTCAAGGTATATGATCACATGTTTATGGATGAATTCGGGATGTCTAAATGTACCTTAGAGTGTTGGAAACAACTATAAAACCTAGGTACAATACCAAGGAACATACATGAGAAAGTGTGGAAAGCAATGGGGAACTTGGCGTCCTTGGCGCTCTGCAAGGCGCGGAGCGCCAACCCTTGAAGCTCAGAGGGCCAGTTGAGGCGCTCTGCAGGGCGCGGGGCCCCAAGGGGTGAAGGTCAGAGCACTTCTTGGGGCGCTTTGCAGGCCGCGACGCGCCACCCCTTTTCCCCCACAACTTCGACTTTTCTCCTTCTTTTCTCCAATTCTAAACCTTCTAAACTCCAAGGTTTCCAGCCCCAAACATTTAGAATCATAAATCCCTCAACATACAATAGATTTCAACCAAAAGCACAACCGGAAACATGCCCAAATCAACAAGGGACTTCAACAACACAAACCAACAATTTCAACAACCCAACCAAACTTTTCTCGGAAATAAAACGAGTTTGGTGTGTGGGAAAAAGGATCAACCCAACACTAAGAACTCTCATACCTAGTGGAGGATCACCCCCGACGATATCCACGACGGAAACTTGCTTGATCTCCTCTTTCTCCTCTTCTTCTCCTCTTCTTCTCTTCTTCTCTTCTTCTTCTCTTCTTCACTCAAAACCCTCACTCTCACTCTTTTAAAATGGGATAAAAATGATCCAAAGATCATCCTAACGCACAATATAACCCCCAAAGAAAAACTAGGGAAAAGACCAAAATGCCCTTAAAATTTTCGGACGGATTCCCTACCAACTGCCCAACTTTCAAAGGGCATAACTCGCGCATACAAACTCGGAATCGAGTAAAATCGGTGGCGTTGGAAAGATCATTCCACCAGTTTCGCAACCATAACTGGAACTACTCCTACATCATCTTGATCTAGGAGTTTTGATTGCTCAAAGTTGGCCAAAAGTCACTGATTTGTACACTGGGCCAAATTTCCAGATTTTGAATTTTTTTCAAAAAATGACTATTTTCGATTTTTAAGCCTCTTCATAGTTATTTCAACTTACCGGATGTTACAAATAAAGTGTGATATTCTACGAAATTGATAAAACAAATTATACCACGATAATGAGCCCAACGCGTAGAACAACTTTCGTCAAGGACTTAAGTCGAGAAAACCTATACTTCACTTGATCCTAGAAATGGGTTTCTCTAATTTCTCTGGTTCTTGGCTTAAAAATGAAGAAAAAGTTCGAAGAAGAAGATATATACAACATTCCACCGACCTAGGGCCCCACCTCACGTGACTGCTTGTGCAGTCCCATAAAAATGAGAATATCTCTCTATTCCGAAGTCATATGAACAAACGGTTTGATGCGTTGGAAACTAGACTCGTAGAGCTTTGATTCGATAGGTCGTGAGCCCCATAAATCTTTATAGATTGGGAGAAAACCTCCAAGACATTTGACCCAAATTTTAGAGAAATCTTTAAGAAGGAACTTACGATAATTTCCGCCAACTTTTATTTTGCCACTTACCTAACTTCAAGACTTGAGATGCAACACGTGAACCCTTAAAATAGGACATGCCACATAATTCTTAATTTATTACCCATCCTCCTTGTCCTTCCATGTAGATACGAGTAATTTTAGACGTTTTGAAAAGTCGGGGTGTTACACTACTCTTCCACCAAGAGTAAATACATATTCACTCATGGATTTTACTTCATTTGATCCCAGGGATCCAATTTGCATCACAATATCCTCTGAATATTTCTAGATATTGTTATAATGCAAGACATAGTTTTGAGTATGCTTTAAACACACCAAAACTCTTTCCATTGTCATCCAATGAGTTCAATTGGGATCACTCGTGAACCGACTCGGTTCATTAATAGCACATGCTATATCTGATCGCGCACTCTTCGTGATATACATCATACTTTCCTATACTCTAGAACAATCCAATTGTGAGTCACTTTCAACTTCAATCTTTTAAAATGCAAAGCTCACATTTATTGGAATATTGACAATATTGAAATCCAAATATTTGAACTAGTCAAGTACCTTTTCAATGCAATGACACTGTGACAATGCTAAACATTTTGGAGTTCTAAGGATTCTTATACCTAAGATCGCATCAGCAACTCCAAGATCTTTCTTATCAAATTTGTTTTCTAGCACACGTTTAGTAGCATTTATGTCATTTGTGTCTCTACTGATGATAAACATGTCATCAATACAAAAACAAACAATGACCTCGTGATTTTAATGTAAACACATTTATCACTTCCATCATTCTTAAATCCATTTGCCAGCATGGTTTGGTCAAATTTCTTATGTGATTGTTTGGGTGCTTGTTTTAGTCCATAAAGTGACCTAACAAGTTCTCACACTTTCTTTTCTTTACTAGGAAACACAAAACCCGCGAGCTGTTTCATGTAAATTCTTCCTCCAATTCTCCATTTAAGAAAGTTATTTTCACATTCATTTGATGAATTTGGAGGTGATATACCACAACTGATAATATTAACATCCGAATGAATGTAATTCTAGTTATTGACGAGTATGTGTTGACAAGATCAAGGCCTTGTTTTTATCTAAAACCTTTGACGAAAAGTCTTGCTTTCTATTTGTCAACAGTTCCATTGACTTCCATTTTCCATCACAAGATTCACTTTGAACCCAAAGGTTTATTTCCTGGAGAAAGATCAACCAACTTCCAATAGGATTTCTCAATATTGAACCAATCTCACTATGGACACCATCTTTCCAAAAGGATGAGTCCACATAAGACATAGGAAATGTTACAAAATCAGATCTGAAGGTAGTAGATGTCCTTCAACATTTACTACACGTCTGAATCTCTTTATTAAGTACATTCTCCTTTTGTTCTTTCCAAGGTCTAGACCTTTCACTAAACTACTCAAGTCTAATTTTACAATCCACAGTTCTTAGGTCCTATTTTAATCCTTTTGGGATTAGGAACTTGGACTTTGGCTAGTCACCCCCACACTTTGAAATATTTCAAGTTGGATTTCCTTCCTTTTCATTTCTCATATAAAATAGATTGTGTCGTGAACAAACAAAATTGCTTTCTTTCTGAAAGACAAAACTTTTTGTTGTTCCCTTTTGCAGTAAGGGTAGTTTCTCCACACAAGTTTTGTGGTAAACCTGAACTTATAAGTAATGCGTCCATCATTTCTTTCAACGTTCGGTTTTCCATTAGATTGAGGTGAATAGAGCAGCAGATTGATGGATTATTCCACTTTTCAAAAATATTTTTGCAAAAGGAGATTTATACTCTCTATCCCTATCACTTCTTATCTTAGGGGTCCAAAAGTGTAGTCTTTGAACCCCACCAACGGTTGACTAGAATGGTCTGTAGTTGGACTTATGCCCATAGGTCCAACCGTCGATGGCGTCCTACAACTTTTTAAAGGGGATTTTGGGTCTTTTCCTAATTGTTTTAACCCAATACGATGTCATTTTACCCTCTACACTAGGCCCTGTATAAACATTTTTACCCCCAAATCACCACATTCAATTCACTCTATTAAATTCCCAAAAGGTTATAAAGTTCATCTTTGCAAATATTTCTCTAACTAATGAAAAAGAAGAAGTCTAGAGTTTCAACCGTCCATAGGGTTCCTAAAATCCCCAATTTTGTAAAGTTAGATTCCCCAATCAAATTAGGCTTTTAATTCAATTGTCATGGGTTCCTTTTAATGTTTATCCAAATTGATTGTTTTATTTCTTCTTATGCATGAATTGAAGTAATTGCATGTTTTAAGTTGAATTTCCATGAACCCATGCATAACCCATGTTTTCTAAACTATGATGATAAAATGCGGGTTTTGAACTATGAAAGTTAAATTTATGAAGATGTGTATATTTTTTATGAAATTGATGAAAATGATTTAAGTTGATTTGAGACTAAAGAATCAATGTTGTTGTGAAAGGATTTCTCACATACTACTCAATACATGAATGTAAAAGGGTTTTCTCACATAAAGTATTCTTAGAGTTGAAACGTTTTCTCAACAAAACTTTGAATCAAGATTTAGGAGCTATTTAATGAAATCTTGCTTGGATTGACTACTTGATGTGCCTTCCATGGATGATAAGAAAAACGACGATTACCCATGTCTCCTAATGATAAGACAGGTTAAGACTAATGACTTTTCTGTGGGATTTATACCTAGTACCGAGTGGACAAGAGGTGATTACCCTTGTCCTATAAACTATGTGCCACCATAGGTTGTCTTAGATTTATATTAGTTAGTGTGGATCTACTTAAGCTAGAAGATTATGGTTCTTACCTTAGCAAGTAAGGACATCTCATTTCGGTGTGGGATAGACATCAGATTACATCTTATATCTCCCATGGTCTATATGTCGGTTAATGGATACTTCCCACAATAATGAACTAATATTACTTCTAGAAGGATCTTACATGTGTTTTAAAGATGATTTTTACTTGCATTGACCATGATCACGATTATGTTTTCTAACCTTTTTCCTTGTGCTTTAAATTGGTCATTGCATGTCATGAAGAGTACTTTTTGCATGATGCTATAACTCTTATGCATTTCTATCGTACTTGATACATTCTATGTACTAATGCATACTCTTGCGTATATTGTTTCACTAATGTAGGGTTCGAGGCTCCTATTCTATATTCTCGTGGTTAGTTATCACCTTAGTAGCTTTTGAAGATTGGTAAGCCCTAATGTTCCAAGGACCGAACCCTTTATTGCTTATTGTCTTTACATTCCATATTGTATGTGATGTATGGGTTACATGCCATTCACTCTTTAATGTAATGGATGGCTTTGAGACTATGTTAGAGTTCCGCAACTTTTTGACAAACTCTTTGATATAAAAACTATCTTTTGAACTCTCTTTAAATTCTATTATCTTGTATGATACATTCTAAGTGGCTTGGGTAGGGCCTCTTGAGGTCCTATATGATATGTCATGTATAGGATCTAGTTTGGGTCGTGACAAAAACCACATGATGACATCCCAATTGGACGCATGAAAAAACTAAGCACGAGTCATAACTATAAGTCGAGAATGGGATTAAGCGACAATAAGACCTGACCAAGGACTCACGGTAAGTAGTCAAGAAGTGAAGCTTTTTCCTAAAAGACACCATAGCCTCACGAAAATTAGTAACAAACGTCTCCACACTAATACTCAAGACTCTATTAAACTTGGCTTGTAAGTGAGACCTGAAACGTGGCTTTGATACCATTTGTCACGACCCAAAATTGATTCTGATGGCACTTGTCTTATCCCACCAAGACATGTCAGCTTGAATCCCAAAAACACAGAATAGAAATAAATAAGTAAAACCTAATGAAGGTTTAGCATAAATAAATCTGCGAAAATCATAACATAACTCAAAAGCCCCCAAAAACTAGTGTCACATGTAAAACCTATATGTAATACATTAGAATCAATAGAAATACAAGTCTAAAATGCCTTAGTTTCTAGAACAAAACAAGAACATAACAAAATAGTAAGAGGTTTCCATCGAGATGACAAGTAGCTACCTCACAAACTCCTAACAACAAGCCTTGAACGAAGATGATAAGAGATAATCAAGAGAATCATGTCTCGTAACCTACACAAGTGTAGAACCAAGGGGTGAGTATTCAACAACATTAGTACTCAGCAAGTAAACCTAAATAACTCTAATTAGTAAATCAATATTGAATACAAGTACTCCAAACACACCATCTAAACCTCCACAACTACAAAATGCCTAGAGTATATCAACCCAATCTAACAGTTCACACTGAATAACAACTTAGCATATACAAAACACCGACACTTACACCTCCACACAGATAGTCACATCACCGTAGTCTTTCACAATTCAATAACCACAATAACATATCATCATTCACAAATGAAAATAAACAACATGAAGTGTAATACAATGTAGAGCAACGGCATATAGAGTGATGTATGTCTGTCCTAATGATACAAACCCATTGTATCTTAGTTTGGTACCCAAATCTACAGTACATCTACACCAAAAGCCACATTCCAAAGCTTATGAAACTATCAAAATTCCATTTCAGCTTGTTGTCATCAAATATTGAGTTTGATCAACTATCTTATGTTTTCAACTTTCAAAACACAAAAACTTTTCCAAAACTCATTTAAATACCTTAAGACCTGAGTCAATAGTCCTACTAGCCCAAAAGTTATGCTCCGGAGCTGATGATACTGACCAAATTCCATTACGAAACTTAGAACTTAAAATATTGACTTAAGTCAAGTGTTTCAACTTAAAAGCCTCCAAAACTTCCAAAAATCTACAATTTTTTATCCGGTTTCCCATCTAACCTCATAAATTAATCCAACACGACTCAGGGAAACTATCATGTGGGAAAAATGGTAATTTTCCAAAAATTCAAAAAATGACCTTCAGGGTCATTAAAGTTTGGGTAATGATAGTTTGTATTAGGGGCTAGGTTATCGGTCACATAATGTAAAGTAGAGTCTTGTAGATTGATATGTTGTTGGCCAAAACAAATCCTCGAGAGGCAGCGAGTCATCTAGAAACTTTTCCTTTTAGTTTCTCCTATCCTTCCATAAAAATATGTTAATCCTGTAAGTTATTTGATTGAATTTTTTATTAAAAGGTGTCCTATTAGTATCTATGAATCCCAATTAATATCTAGAAATACTGATTAAGTGTTACACCCGATTGTTATAATTTAGTTGTGGGAGGTCATTAATTGATGAGTATACCTTAAGAGATTAGTAGGCCTTCACATTCTCTTGAATGTCTCAGGTATTTAGTTTGTGTTGGCTAGACAAAAAAATTGTGCATGTCAATTTTGGGGCATTAAGCTATTGTTTGTCATTCTCCATAAAGAAGCATTTATTGCCACAGTGAGCTTCAGTATACTCAGGGTAATCGCTAGAGTGAAGTTAGATGAGTCACTTAGGATCACCATAGCGAAGTACCTTTTGTCGTAGCAAGATTTTCTATAGCAAAGATAGTTATGTCACTTAGGTTCTCCATGACGGTCTTTAGTTTACCATAGCAAAGTTTTCTATAGCAACTGAGTACTATAACAAAAAAGCTGAGGAAATAGGTATAACCTAAGATACATTTTTTATAATTCAGTTGTTCAGTTAATACTTATTTAATTCTTGGGAATTTAAAAGCATTTTAATACAAAGCGGATAAAAAATGAGGCTAATATTTCTAGTGCCACCAACAACATGCTAAATTATCCACAGGCTAAAGAGATATGCATGTAGCACGATGGAATTTGGAAAGTGTAAAGTGGGTTTACCGGGCAGGTTCCCAAACCATGAAGAGGTCCACAACCTCTTAGCTCAATCGTCAATCGGACCCCTTTTTTCACGAAGACCTAAACAGTCCGTATAAGGGTAAAGGTTCAATTTACCTGGCCATCGTGATCGATTGGAAATCATAAATTCCCCCTCCTGTTCAGGATCCCCTTCACAGACTGTAGAGGGAAAAGCGATCTTTCAAGGCCTCAATACAGGGTCACGCCAACTTTTTAAGTCAGGTTATTTTAGTCTTTTCTTATGTGTCTAGTACCTAAGCTATGTCATTTTGACACCTATTATAAGACCTTTATAAGTATTTTATGTCCTAAAACTACCCATTCAAGAATCATTCTTCTAAATCCCAAATCCCCTCTAAGTTCTTCCCCAAAGTTCTCTCTAAATCTAAGGAAAAAGAACCTAGGGTTTCACTTCAAGATCTCCAATACACCATAGCACTTAGATCTTGATCACTAAGGTAGGTTAGTATACAGAATGCAGTCCTTTCCTCCATTGGGGTCCCAAGATCTTCCAATTTTACAAGTTCATTCTCAATTCAAAGTTTGGTTTCTATTCAATCTTCATAGGTTCTTCTCAATTAGGATCTAATTGGTTATTTCATATCTTCTATTGCATGAATTGAAGTAATTACATGTTTTCCAGTTAAATTCAAATGAATGTGTATGATCCATGATTTTGACTATCAACATATGATGAAAGTTATGAACTATGAACCAAATATTTATAAAGATATGCATGCTTTTAGATAAAAGTATCAATGAGATTGTGAAAGGTTTTCTCACATGCTACTATGATCATGATTTTCAAAGGTTTTCTCACATAATAATTCATAAGGTTGAAAGGTTTTCTCACCTAAGATAAATCAAGATTTAAAGAGTTATTCTAAATGAATTTAGCTTGGATTGATAGCTTAATTGTGTCTTTCCATGTATGATGAAATGAATATGACTATTTTGTTGTATTTTACATAACACCAAGAAGATATTGAGATGGAGGCGATCCTGTTAGTAGAAGTTGCGTCTCTAGTACCAATCTTCTTGTCCCTAACTATGTGCCCATGTAGGATGTCTTATCTAGTGGATCCACATAATCTAGAAGTTAATGGTAATTACCTTGGCAAGTAGGACATCTCTATCCGGTGTGGGATAGACACATGATTCCATGTTTAGCTCACATGGTCTATATTGGTGAATGGTAAACATCCCACAATAATAAACTAGGTTACTTTAAAAGTATCTCACAAAGTGTTTTAAATATGTTAATCTTGCATTGACCATGATTATGAATTGTGTTTTCTAACCTCTTATTTTATACTCTAACTGAGTCATTGCATGTCATGTAAAGTCCTTTTAGAATTATTTTATATCATTTATGCATTGCTATCATACTTAGTACATTCCATGTACTAATGCATACTTGTGCCTACATTATTTCACTAACGTAGGGTCCGACGCTCCTTCCTCGCATACTTATGGCTAGTTGATCTCTCTCTTTGAATTTAAAGATTGATGATTCCTCATGTTCCAATGACCGATATACTTTTATAGTTTTGTTTATTTCAGTTTCCAGACATTGTTTGTGGTGTATGGGTTACGTCCCAACCACTTCTTTTGATGTATTAGATGAATTGTTGAGAATATGTTAGACTTATGCTTTGTCAAACTCTTTTATGATATAAAAATACTCTTTTGAACTCTCTTTATTTCTATTACCTTGTTTGATGCATGCTAAGTGGCATGTGTAGGCCCTTTTCGGGGTTCTATACATCATGTTATTCCTAGGATATACTTTAAGTTGTGAAAATACAAAAATATAATTATTTATACAAGGCCTAAGCGGGCCAACAACCACCTCATATCAAAAGCTAAAAGAGAGGATAAATAGGGGACAAGGAGGGGGAAGAGATACTAGCTACTGCCTAACAATTTGTCTCATTGTTTCTTGTTCATTACCCACTGGAATCTCATTTTCTTCTCTGCTAAATAATGAGAAATCCTGAACATCCCTTATAGTCTCCCTTGGAGATCTCAAACACAGCGCCAAGGTTCTCCAAAGGGATTTCATCCCCATTAGTATTCTTACTAACAACTTTTCACAGGAACACCTCTTTTTTCTTCTCAGCATCCAAACTAGCTAAGAGCTTCATGTAGGCCAAGTCAAGGGACTCAAAGGCTCCCTAACTGGCAATAACACTGGAAGTGGCAGGCTCTCTTGAAGGCACGAGAAAGTCCCTCACTAATGCTCCCATCGAGGTCATGTCAACCTGAATCCTTTCAAATAGGCCCACAAGCCATGGATATTGCAAGGGGTTTTTAAAAAAAACATATTCAAGAAAATAAAGAAGTTAGGGAGTAAATTATTTAAAGTAATAGTATTAGATACAAATCCCAAAAGGATCTACCTGTTAGGGGTGGAAAATGTAAATAGCTCTATATGTTGAGTAGTATAACTTAGAAACTCAAATATCTAAGATTGTCTTATTATCTTATTTATGTAACTTCATAACATCTAAGTTTGCAAATAAATTTAAAGGACTTTTTAATATACTATAAAATCACAAACAGTTGTCGATGGAATAACTTTACCATTATTATCTGATGTTTTAGAAGTTACTGTTTCAAAGATGATAATATTTACTTGTTTGTATCAAGTTTACAATGAAGATTATAACTTGAAATTAAATGTTCAACAATTTTATTATTTTATCATAAATTAGATAATTTGGTACCAATATGTATATTGGTGAAAAGGGATTTGACCACAATTTATTTTTCATTTTTAAATGGATTACAACAACAACAAATTTATAACTTAACCAAAAAGTCAATTGTTCTTTTTTGGAATATTAGTAAATCTTATAATTGAAGTCAAATGTAACCTATATGATCTAAAATAATCTAATTTTTTAGCATGAAAATTGATAAGTATAATTTTAAAATTCAAAATATTCAAGGTTATGTTAGTGTCTAGTCAGCTTGACTACAATTCATCTCAAGTTTTCAAATTTATGTAAAAGAAAATATCTTTTAGATATGATAAAAGAGCAATCAAGCATAGTATAGGTGGTGATTTTTGAGTAATATTTATTGGTCAAATTAATATGATTTTAAGATGAAAACTTACTTATTTGCAACAAACTTACTTCCCTAATTTACATTCAATTTGGGGATATTAATTGATGAATAAAATTGGGGCATAAAAGAAATTGGGCTCATCAATATGTGTGCACATGTCACTAATTTTGAGCCCATTCAAAATTAAACCTTTGTGAACACCTATCACTAAGTAGCATTGAAAGTAAATATTTAATGCATACTAAGTTGCATTAAATAAGATATCCATCAATAAATAAAATTTCCTCAATTCAATTTATTGCATCACCTCTTTCTTTCTCAAACTTAACTGTGTTATAGTCTATTTTTCGAGTCCAAAGGGAGGGAAAAAGAAGAAGGGAAAGGAAAAGGTACGGACAAATGAATTAAAGGAAGATTTTTTTTTTTCCAAATTTAACCCATCGATTTAACTCTCTTTTTTTATTGATAGATCTTCTTGAACTTTTGATTTTTCTTTCTCAGAGAGCCTTAAAAGGTGAGCTCGAATGAAAATTGCCTTCCTTTTTTTCCTTTCCTTTTTTCCTTTTCTTTTTTAACTTCGATTTTTCAGTTTTTATAATAAAAATTGTTATTGTTTTTGTTCTATTTTTGTAGCATGAAGCGATTGAGATTCGATGTAATTGATACACAAACATTGAAGCGGACAATTTGTTCTTCTCATGGAGAATCGTAAGTTCATGTTTTCAATTAATTTTATTCTATATGTGTGGTAATTTTTATATACATGATTATCCCCAACTTTTTATTTTGCCAAAATTAAGCATTGGATTAAAGTGGATGAGAATATGACTTAGCTACTACTTGTGTTTAAGCACATTACAAGTTGACCTAATACATTAATAGCCCCGTTAAATAATATTTTATTTAGTTACTCGAATTATAATGTGTTCAACTTACATTGAGAACATGAACATATGATAAAATATTTTTTTATTAGACACTTTGAGTTTGAATTTTAGAAACATTTTACGTGGTTTACAAGTATCAATAACATAGATTCGTTAAACTCCAAAAATATGTGACCTCCTTTAATTATACACATTGACCTTAGTAAGATTTAAAACCTCAAGCATGTTCCAATAGGTATCGATGTGTATATTTAAATGCGATAAATTTTTTTATGTAGTTAACTTATGTATCAAGAAATGTTTGAGAATGCACACAATTTTTTTTTTAAATCAGAACATATGAGCATGTATTTCAATGCTCAATTGGAACAGATGGTATATCGAGTGTCTACATAAAATCTAATGACAAAATTAATGTAAAGCCTTCCATGTTTGTCTGTGTCTAAAATTTTTCATTTTCTATGTCCAAACACTACATATGTAGTTATTTTATCTTTCAAGATTTAGTTAGGTTTGAAGATATATTACCCATCTTTACTAGAATTTGAGCTATAATCTTCCACATTTTCACTCACTTTACTTAATGTTAGACCACATCATTGATTTTGCCGTAATATATTTCACTGGCAACTTATGGCTATGGTTCTGATGCATTTATTTTTTCTATCCCTTGGATGAATTAGGTATAGCAGCATTGATCCAGTTCCTGCATTGTCTTATGTGAGGGAGATTAAGGACACATTTTTAGACCAAGTAGAAAAGCATGACATGTTCCTTGATGTTATGAAAGACTTAAAGTCTCGAAGGTTTCCAACTAAATTTTACCTATTGTCATGATATTTATTAAAATATATTCTAATTTGGTGATTTATGTGGGACTATGTCTTTAAATATTTCTCACAGAATTGATCATGTTTGTGTCATAGAAAGAGTGAGAGAATTATTTAAAGTGCATCCAAGTTTGCTCCTTGGATTTAATGCTTTCGTTTCCAATGGCTATAAAATAATGCTCAATGATGAAGACGAGGCTTCTTCGAAGAAAACAACTAACAATGAAGAAGAACGCAACTTAGTGGAAATTATATAGGTTACATTTTTGTTATCTTATGATTTTACTAATAAAAGTAGGACTTGTTCTTGTTTAAAAACATTAGTCCTAATTTACTGATTTGTAACTTCTTGCAGAAATATTTCGGAAATGACCATGAGTACAAATCACATGTAGATGTTATGATGATGTATAAGAAAGAGAGAAAGGACATCAACGAATTGAATCATGAAGTGATAATTTTTTTTAAAAAATTGAATACATAGATATCATAGACAATCTTTATGTTCTCGTTTCTTACTATTTTATTATATGTGTAGGTTGCGGTACTTTTTAATGACCATCCTGATTTGCTAGATAAGTTCAGTGAATTCTTGAAAGATTCAGTTACTCCCAATCCACTATCTAGTTGACTCCTTGTATTAAATTTCCTCTTGCCCTATAGCTATGATATAATACTTAATGATGAAGTCAAGCCTCCTTTGAAGAAATGAATTCACTTTGAACAAGTATTCAGCTTTGTGAACACAATGAAGTTTACATATCTATTACCTCATGCTTTTACTAATTAAAGTCTATCTTTTTCTTCTTCAAAACACTTTAGTAATACCTTATTGACTTATACCTTCTTGCAAAAACATTTAGTAAATAACCATGAGTACAAATCCTTCCTAGATATTATGAACAAGTGTAGGAAGGAGCACAAGGATGTCAAAGAGGTATACCATGAGGTGACCATTTTTTTTATAATTTGAGTACATAGATATTATAGAAGATCTTTATGTTCTTGTTCGTTACTACTATCTTCTTATATTTGTAGGTTTCTGTACTTCTCAATGACCGTCCAAAATTTGCTAGATGAGTTCTCTGAATTCTTGCCAGATTCAGCTACTACTAATCCGTTGTCAAATTTGGATGGTGATAAAAAATTAATGAAGTGACATATTGCACTTTTTTTGTGCTATTCGAGTCATATTTTGAGTTAATATGTGGATTTAATAGAATTACATAATTTAAATTGTTCAATTTAAAACTGAGATTGTTGTACTTGATTATTCATCAATTGTTTTCATCTAATCATGCATCGTTTCATTGATATTAAACTTTTACTATATGTGAGGTGTATTTATTTTTTCATTTTTATCATTTTGGTAAATAATTTATTAGAAATAAAAAATATTTATATTACTTGTGTGTAAGGGTTCGAACATTATCAAATGTCTACAACCTAATGATCTTGAGGGGCGTGTTACTTTAGACGAATAAAAATTATTAACTTACCACCTAAGCAGAAAATAAATATAGAAATTAGATTTGTTTGGTGAAAATCATTGTAATGGACTTCCTAATTTGTCATTAAATTCAATTCTTTATAATAATAAGTATATATAATCTAATTCATCACAATAATTGAAGAAACATTCCGAAATATAAACATCCAACACAATTTTATAGTTTTGTTGCATACTATATAAACTATTCCTGTACATGATGTTGTTGAGAAAAATATGACCACATAATTGATTTTTTTCCTTCTGAGGTAAATTGCACTAATTACAAATTTATTAATTTAGTCAAAATACTACAAAAATAACTAACTTCACTTCGCAGAATTCTCATAATTATCATTAATATATTACTTAGGGTGATGTAGTAAATAATATTGATGAGAAGTGATCTCAAACATGTGACATTTCTTTGCAATTGAGATGAATTTTATTGACTAGATTACAATAACATTAACGTACCTGTTGTAATTTATGGGCGGGGTTTGGGGAAGGTGGTGAGTACAGAATCTTATCTTATCTTGAAAAGGTAGATAAATTATTTCAATAGATCCTCAACTCAAGTAAAATGTACTAAAATCAAGTATAGAATGAAATTACAAATAGTGAAAAAAGTCATATTGAAAATAATGTCAAAGAAAGAAGTAGCAACATAATAATAATATAATCGATGCAAAAGAAGAAATATGTTATAACATATTTGAAAAATAAAACTAGTAGGAGAGTAATATTAAAATACTTCTAAGGAAAAGTAGGAAACACTCCACTACCTACTAACCTTTGACTCTACTCGACCTACAACTCCTCCTATCTACGGTCATGTTCGATTCATCACCTCTCCCCAATATTTTTTCAGTCTACATCTACCTCTTCTAATATCCATCTTAGTCAAACCTCACACCTCCTAATTGAAGAACATGTGCATCTCCTCTTCACGTGTCTAAACTATCTTAGTGTGACCTCCCTCATTGTTTTCACCACGGAGGTCACTCCAATCTTGTCTTGAATATTTTTGTTCCTAATCTTGTGTCTCTTAATATGTTTTTCCATTCAGCTTAATAACCTCATTTTTTCTACTTTTATTTTTTAACATGCAGGTTTTTGACTGGTCAACACTTCACTTCAAAGTTGATGTAAGAACCTTATTTTTAATCTTGATGATACATCTTTGTTGCACAAGACACTACATGTGAGCCTCCATTTCACTCACCATGCTCCAACATAAAAAAATAAAAAATTCAGCATGAAAAAGCTACAAAAAGAAACTATTTATCCGTTGTGAAATGTTAGTAAGTCTCATAACTGTCCTCTAACATTACCTAGAGTAATCTCGCACTGTCTAATTTTTACTCACGAATATTTCTCCATTGCATCTCAAATTAGAAAATCAACTAACCCCTGATTTTTTTGAAGTAATATGGTTTCAAAATGAAACAAAATTACTCATATGCTGTATTTTTTCATATGAGATGCATTTTTTTCAATATTTAAATTTTCAAAAAATAATAATAGAGACAAAAAGATTGCAACATCTGTATTATCTTATTTTAATATAGTGTGCGTTAGAATTTCTAAGAATCCTCTAATATTCTTATTCTAAAATAACTTTAATGGTCTGTGATGAATTTGATTGAAACACCTAAACCTAGCTAAGACTGAATAACAGAAAAAAGGGGAACCACGGAGGAGTTCACAAGCTGTGAACAGGACCAGGACCCCTCACCCTCATCATGGTTCATACCCAGCCAAGCATGGAGGAACATGGAGCCCTCCACAGACCATGGGACACCACATGGGCCATCACGTGGCCCGTGAAAAGTACCCCACAAACCCCCAAGGCACTATGAGAAACCACGATGGCCTTCATCTCCCTGGTGCTTCACACGGTCCGTGAAGTAGACTATGAATGGGCAGTTCAACCTGTAAGTATTTGATCAACTTCAAATTGTCATATCTTTTAGAAAAAACTGAATTAGGTTGCCCATGACCTATCAAATTAAAGATAATTGAGTCCTCTTTCCAACGCCTCCGAGTTTGCAAAAATCCAAGCTTGGAGTAAAAAGTTACGCTTGTTTTAGTACAGACCTATTGGGTAGTGCCATAACCACGACCCAGTTGATGGACTGTGGTCCTATTGACGGTCCATCAGTCCCATCATGAAGGCACATCGTCAGTTTCAAGTCAAGGTCATTTTGGTCTCTTCCCCAATGCATTGAGAACTTAAACTACGTCATGTGATACCTATATTACGTCCTTTTACTCAGTCTAAGCCTATTAATCTAGTAAGAACCTACCCAAAACCCTTATTCACAAAAAATCTTTGAAATTGGAACAAAAAGAAAACTACGAGTTGTCGCTTCTTCAAAGAACAAGCAGAGGTATTCTTCAAAGTTCATCCCCAAAATTCAAAGGATTTGTTCATAGATTTCGGCAACAAGTATGTCGAATTTCACTAGTGGATTCTTTTTACCCATTAGATCCCTTGAATTCAGTTAGTTCTTCGGATTCTCATAAATTGTTCAGACCTAGGGTTTCTACATTTTCAAGATTTATTGTGATTATGGTTCCTTTGATCTAAATAACTTATCTCATGATAATTTTGTATGATTCCATGCATAGCAGTCACAACCTTAGCTTGTGTAAATTTATCCTAGTTCATGAATTATACCTGCTAGGCCAAAAAGATAACAAATCATGCTCCAGATTTCGAATGTCATGTTCTCAATATATAAGAGTTGCATTCTCAGTTAGCTTGTCAATATTTTCAGCTAATCAGTATATTAGTGCATTTTTGCTTCATATATATTCAGTTGGGAGTAGACTAAGCACTAAGTTGTACTAGGGTTCAACGTAACCTCAAAGTCACAAAACTACGTGTCAGTGTAGGTTTATAAGTCCCCTCAGTTGGACATCCATTTTAATGATCACGCCACAGTCATGCCTCTATACCCCTAGCAAGGTATATTGGGTCCTCTTGATGGGGCGTATACATCGAACTCCACATTTAGCTCATGTGGTTTATGTCGGTTAATAGTAGCTCCCACAGTCAAACTTTTAGTGCATTGACTAGGTTTTTCAGCATTTACACAATATTGAGGCAATATGATATCTTCATGATTAGTTCTTGGTCATTGCATCCATTTATCTTTCAATTATAATTAAGTACATATCTATATCCTTGTTCAGATTATATCATTGCTCAGTTATGCATTGTTCAACCTATATACTTTATTCAGCTTAGCATATTTGTATCTTGCATGCTCAGTACATTCCAAGTACTGACGCATATTTGCGCTACATCATTTTATGATGTATTTTGAGGCACTCAGCATCCAGATCACGCTTTGTTCGATTCTCAGTTCGACTTCAGCAACTTCAGTGGTGAGTCCTCATACTTCGAGGACATAGACATGCTTTACTTTTCGGTCTTTATTTTAGTTTTTAGTCTTGTTAGAGTAAGCTGGGGGCATGTCCCAACAACTCAATTCAGTTAGAGGTTTTTCAGATATAGTAGTAGATTTAGATCGAGTTGTTAAGTGTTGTTTCAGTCATCACTAAGCTCTTATTATATCTTATTTATTCAGACTAGTTGTGTTTTCCCCATTTCATATCCACTATTTGTAGCTTCTGCATAGTACATGATTTACTTAGTTATTATTTAGTATGCTCGTTATATGCCAGATTGATGGTTATCTTGGGGTCACTTGTGATTCTAGGTCTCGTGTTACATCTAAGGGGTAGCCTCGGGGCATGAAATTGATCTCAACCTCAAATTGGTGATGTGACTATTTTAAAAGGTCTTAAACTTGTTATTTGATCATATTACACTATTGGTTTGTATCTGGGAAATTTTAGATGAGTTTTCGATGCTTGTTCAAAGATTGATGTTTAAGTGTCCTTGATATTTAATGGTACCGCCTGAATAACATATGATCGAGTTGGTGTTTAGATCGGACCGTAAAATTCGTATCGTAATTTTTGAACCATAGTAAAAAGAATCATCGCATTTTTCAAGTTCTTATGAGAAAATTATGGCCCTTTTACCATTTTATTAGATATTGGTGCATGTAATGTCGAGGACGCCAATCTTTTGTGGAAAAAAACAAAGGGATAGGCACTGAAGGTATCACAAAATCAAATCTTTGTTTCCTAACGCAAAAAAGATCGCCATGAATAATGTTAGTGATTCTATAAAAGGATAGATTTTGGGGTTTTATTTTTTTGACATTTTGGGAGCTTGGAAACTTCGATCAAGACAATTTTCAAAGTGTTTTTCTCGTATGAATATTCGGTACATCATTATACCTTTATTTTATTCATTTTCTAATCTCACCCATTATACTTTCATGCTTTGATTTACAAAGTTATGATTTTGAACCCCAAAGATGTGAAATTAAATATCATTGGTTTGTAGGTCTATTTGTGGTTGGATTTCATTAATTTTTTTTTAAACTTAAGACTTTTATGTTATAGGTTAACCATATTTAGCATTAAATTTCTTATTTCTCTTTTATAACTTCATTTAAAATGCACATGAGCATGTAATTCGGGAATTTTGGGACAACAATTAACAAATCATATGTTGATGATTTGAGAGTCGATTTGAACTTCTTTTATGATGAAATTCATATTCAGGTTCCTTACCTTATGGTATAATCAATACTTAGAAGCACTTGTGACCCCAAGTCAACCCCCGGTACTAACATACTACTATGGGATAAGCTGAACATTCTGTATAAAGAGTGTGAAAGCTAAAACATGACAGAGTGAGCAAATTACTTAATGTATATTTGAATGAAATCATGGAAATCCATGAAAAATTGATCAACTAGTCTATGTATAAAAGCCTCTAATAACTGGAATGAGAAATAAATAAGTTTATCAAGATAACGTCCCTGTCACGACCCAAAAGCCAAGGTCATGATGGCACACACCCCAAGAACACCAAGGTGTAAGCCGAATAAAAACACATATGAGACTCCCAAAGGGAATTTAGGCCACAAACGATAGAAAACAACAAAGAATTTCCCAAAACGTGGTAGCATAAACATAAAGAGCATCTAATACATTTTCAGAACCTGAAATACATCTCAAGTCTTTGAAAGGAATGCTAAAGGATTTAGATGGTAGATGGATACTAATGGAAATTCGGAAGGCAGGATCTCACCACAACTCTAAAAAATAGAACTTCGTTTGATCCAATCAACTGCTACGTACAATGGTCATCTGACTTGGTATTGGTGGGTCCTCATACTTCGAGGGCAATAATGAAGACTTTTATTGGTTTTCTCACTTAATTTTGAGACTTTTATATGGTGTATGAGTTACGTCCCAACAATTCTTTTGATGCATTAAAGATTGACTTGTCTAGACTATGAGTAGACTTCCACTTTTATGTCAAACTCTTATATTGATATGAGACTTTCTACTTTTGTATATTATATTGTGTTGTATGTATGTCAAGTGGCTTGTGTAGGGCCTCTCAGGGTCTTGTACGCCAAGTCACCTATGGGGTGTTCTTTGGGTCGTGACAATTTTATATACCATAAGATCATAACCTTTATTCGCCACCAAATGTCTATGTTCATCTTAATGGTCTGCATAGTTCCATCAACAAGGTAGTGTCAATCCAATATTTTGAATTATTCAAGCCAACAAAAAAATGTTGAATATCCCATACATCAGTGTTTGTCACTCAAACCAAAACCAAATCTTTAGAAAAGTCGATGATAAACCCATCATAAGTCTGTGCCAAACTATCCCACCTTACATTGTCATATCTCAACTCAAAGCCAAAAATCCATAAATTCTTCAACATTAAACCAAATGAATCATTTAAAATTTATTAAATATAAATTTATAAAATGATTCAGATTATATTAAATTCATAAATATATTAATCCAAATAAATATTATCGATTAATATGATTGGGTTAATTATTTAAGTTCAATAAATATGGATTTCATTAAAGTCCAAATTAATTGATTTGGGTTGCAATAGATTAACCCAATTTGCTAAAAATATTTCCTGAATCCACAGAAAATTGTCAATTTTAGGGAGCTCTTGTCCCTTTTGACTTCTCCATATTTATTGAATGGTGAAATATGCTGATTTTGAGGTAAACTTATAGACCTGCGTCCATAGAAAATTGTTAGTTTAAAAAAAATGAATTGATCTGTGTCGATCTCCTCGGTTGTCCTCTCCTTGTCTTGATATCTCCAGTTGATTTCTCCGATCTCCCACTTCTTGATAGATAAGACAAAATATTTTTATGCAAAAAATTATTTAAACACAAAAGAAAAGTTTTAAGAAAAATAGATTTTCAATAAAGAAATATTTGGGAAAGGTCACTGTCAAGTGTCATGTCACGTCAAGATTAATGAACGTCTTTGAGGTTCATGCACCGAGGTCTATGTGATCACTTACTGGGAAGTATTCAAAGTTGTTCCAAGCTTTCGATGAAATTTATTGAAATTTTTGAGGTCCTCCTCAAAAGTTTCTGTCCCAGTTAACTGTTTTGGCGCATACCGAGTCATTAATGATCAAATGATGAAATTTTTGAGATCATCTCAAAAATTGTGTCCCAGTTGCAGATCTCGATGTTGTTTTAGTCTCGACTTGTTGAAAAGATCTTCTTCAATAGAATTTTTGAGTCCCTCTCAAAAATTCTGTCCCAGATTCTATTGTAAAGAAAAATATAAATCTTTCAGGAGATATGATCGAGCCCTTGTGGTGCCTACATATCCCGTTGAGGTAGGAATCAGGTCAAACGTAGGTCCCCCTCTCGAGGATTAACAAAATAGGAAATTTACAAAGAAACCGACCGAGTCCGACATAGGCTGCCTACGTATCTCATTTTCGAGAATTCAGATCGAACGTAGTTCAAATACAAGGAAAATATTAAAATGGGGTAAAGAGGTGACCGAGGCCGACCTAGGCCGCCTACGTATCTCATTTTTAAGAATTCAGGTCAGACGTAGTTCATTACATAGTGATAGATTCTAAATAAAACTATTACAAGCTAATAGAATGATTACAAGGCAACAACAAGGAAACTGAAACTTCACACAAAGTATCTCTTGACAGCATCTGAGTTGATTGGTTTCGGCCATTCGGTGCCATCCATCTCTGACAAGACCAAGGCACCTTCATATAACACTTTCCGAACCATGTAGGGTCCTTGCCAATTTGGTGCAAATTTCCCTTTGTACTCATCCTAATGAGGGAAAATACGTTTGAGGACTAACTGACCAATTTCGAATATCCTGGCTCTTACTTTCTTGTGAAAAGAACGAATCATTCAATATCGATACAGTTGACCATGACAAATAGCAACCATTCTCTTCTCATAAATCAATGCTAACTGATCAATCCGCTTGCGAACCCATTCAGCATCACTCAATTCGGCTTCTTGGATGATTCTCAATGAAGGTATTTCAACTTCTGCAGGTATAACTGTTTCTGTTCCATATACTAGCAAATACGGAGTAGCTCCAACTGATGTTCTGACAGTCGTCCGGTAACCTAACAAAGCATACGGCAGCATCTTATGCCAACCTCTGCGATTATCAATCATTTTCCTCAAAATTTTCTTTATGTTCTTGTTGGCGGCTTCTATAGCTCCATTCATTTGGGGGCGAAAAGTGGTAGAATTTTGGTGAGTAATCTTGAATTGTTCACATATCTCTCTCATCAGATGATTGTTGAGATTCGCTCCATTGTCAGTAATGATGGATTCTGGTACTCCAAACCTACATATCAAGTTGTTGCGAACAAAATCAGCTACAACCTTCTTGGTCACTGACTTATACGAAGTTGCTTCCACCCACTTGGTGAAGTAATCAATGGCAACCAAAATGAATTTGTGTCTGTTAGAGGCGGCTGACTCTATCGGACCAATGGCATCCATGACCCAAGCTATAAATGGCCAAGGTGAACTCATAGCATTGAGTTCGTGAGGCGGCACTCGAATCAAATCACCGTGCACTTGACACTTGTAACACTTTTGCACAAACTTACAACAATCATGTTCCATAGTCATCCAAAAATAACCGGCTCGAAGGATCTTCCTCGCCAAAGTGAGCTCATTCATGTGAGTACCACAAACTCCCACATGTATCTGTTCCAGAAGCTTTGCAGCTTCACTAGCATGAACACATCTGACAAGACCTAAATTCGGAGTCCTCCTATAAAGGATTTCCCCACTTGCAAAGAAATTGAAGGTCATATGGTGTATAGATTTCTTCTGGTTAAACGTTGCATTCTCAGGATAAGTCTCGGTCTCTAAATACTTCTTGATGTCAAAATATCAAGGCAAACCATCTGGCTCCTCTTCAACATGTGAACAATGGACATGCTGCTTTTTTACCTCTATATCCAAGGGATCAGTATAACTTGTATCCGGATGTTTAATCATTGAGGCAATGGTGTCAAGAGCATCGGCCAACTCATTCTGTGTGATGGGAGTGTGCCTGAACTCAATCTTGCAAAATCTCTTGCACAACTTCTGTATATACGGCACGTACAGTGTGATTTTTGGGTTTTTCACGGCCCATTCTCTTAGAACTTGATGAATCAGCAAGTCTCAGTCTCCAATGACTAGAAGCTCATGAATGTTCATGTCGATTGACATCTTTAAATTGAGGATGAAAGCTTCATACTCAGCCATATTGTTCGTGCAATTAAATCGGAGTTTAGCTGCCAAAGGATAATGATGACCGGATTCTAATACAAAGACTACTCTGATACCTTTCCCTTAGTGATTTGCCGCTCTATCAAAGAATACTCTCCAACCAGGATACGCTTCAGAAATATCTTCACCCACAAATGAAACTTCCTCGTCGAGAAAATAAGTCTTGAGCGTCTCGTACTCCTCGTCGACTGGATTCTCCGCAAGATGATCAGCCAAGGCTTGTGCTTTTATCGCCTTTTGTGTCATATACACAATATCAAACTCACTCAAAAGCGTTTGCCATTTAGCCAACTTCCCAGTCGGCATTTCTTTCTGTAAAATATACTTCAACGGGTCCATCCTAGAAATAAGGTATGCGGTATAAGAAGACAAATAATGTCTCAACTTCTGCGCAATCCAGGTCAAAGCACAACATGTCCTCTCCAAAAGAGTATAACGGGTCTCATATGGAGTGTACTTCTTGCTCAAATAATAAATGGCTCGCTCCTTCTTCCCAGTTTCATCATGTTGACCAAGCACGCATCCAAATGCGCTATCCGAGACATATAGATACAAAAACAGTGGACTTCCTTCCCGCGGAGGGACCAACACCGGTAGATTGGACAAATAAGTTTTGATGGCATCAAAAGCTGTTTGACATTCTCCAGTCCACTTGGTCAGGGCATCTTTTTTCAACAGCTTGAAGTTGGGTTCACACACCACGGTGAACTGAGCTATAAATCGACTGATGTAGTTCAATCTTCCTAGAAAGCTCATCACCTCCTTCTTGGTCTTCAGAAGAGGTAACTCTTGAATCACTTTGATCTTGGAAGGGTCAAGCTCAATGCCCCTCCTGTTGATTATAAATCCCAACAACTTACCAGCTGGCACCCCAAAATCACATTTGTCGGGATTTAACTTCAAATTGTATCGACGCAAGTGATCAAAGAATTTCCTTAAGTGAGTCAAGTGATCTGAATTCTCGCGAGACTTGATTATGACATCGTCTACATACACTTCGATCTCTTTGTGAATCATATCGTGAAAGATGGTCGTCATGACCCTCATGTAATTAGCGTCAGCATTCTTGAGACCAAAAGGCATTACCCGATAATGATATACACCCCAAGGCGTAATGAATGTTGTCTTTTCTGCATCCTCTTCATCCATCAAGATCTGATGGTAACCCGTATAACAAAACACAAATGACTGCATCTCATGCTTAGGACAGTTATCAATGAGAATGTGGATGTTTGGTAATGGAAAGTTATCTTTCGGGCTTGCTTTGTTGAGATCTCTATAGTCAACGCAAATCCTGATCTTTCCGTCTTTCTTGGCAACCGAAACAACATTGGCTAACCAAATCATATATTGCATCACTTCCACTACTTGAGACTCGATCTACTTGGTAATATCCTCTTTGATCTTTAAACTCAACTCAGGCTTGAACTTTCGAGTCTTTTGTTTTACTGGACTGAAATCTAGATTAATCGGCAACTTGTGGGACACCATATTCGTACTTAGCCCTGGTATATCATTGTAAGACCAAGCAAATACGTCGATGTATTCTCTGAGCAAGTGAACCAGGTCTCTTCTTTGAGCTTCAGTCAGTTGGACACTAATTCTTACTTCTTTAACACATTCCTTATCTCCGAGATTAACATTCTCAGTTTCTTCCAAATTTGGTTTGTGTTGATTCTCAAATTGTCGAAACTCTTCGGCAACATGTTCGGGTACCTCATTTTCTTCTTCATATTCTTCGCATTCCTCGTCACCTGCCTCATTTTGTTCATTCGGCTCGTGACATGACATGACATTGGCAGGTTTTACATTAATATTACTGAAATCATAAACAAACAAAAGTTAGGAAGTAAATCATAACAGATAAGAAAATAAACAAATTTCGATAAAAGAGGCTTTTCATTTTAGTTGAAAGACAAGCGCAAACTTTGGTCATGGCTAAAGGCCATTTCGCCTTTTTAAATAATACAAGGGAATTTAAAAACTTCAAACACGTAAAAAATGCATAAAAAGTGGGTTTCAGGCCTCTTCCGGACTACCACCAACTTTTAAAATAAGCATGCACACATGTATATTCTACCAAGCTGCATGGGAAATCAGGAGTGGTGTAGAAGTCTAATATTGCAATTTCTCCTCAGGTTCTGCATCACGGATGCTTGAGGCCCTAGCTTCATCCTCCATGACTGCGTCAAATTCTTTGAACATGCCCCAGATTCCTTCCCCCAGACCATTGCCGATGGCTCCCGCACCGGTAATGACTGGTACAGATGAGGAATTGGCCTTGCCAATGCTTGATCAACACTCTTATTCTTCATCTCTGCTTTATCAGCATCTGTGGGGACATACCCCAAACCAAACTTTGCTCCTTTGGCAGGAATTTGGACAGGCTCGACAATTCCTTGAAAGTGATTCCCCAATCCGAAACCTGGTTCGAAACCTCTCTAAAGCATGATAGTAGCAATCATCTTGTACACAGAGGGCATACGAGGTTGCAGAGCCAAATCATCACCGGTGGCATTTACCAACTCCACCCTGTAAAAATTACAACCTCAGGAAACCTCGTGAACGATCGGCTCATACCTATTAGAATGACTCCCATCACCATGAATGACCAATTCCTGGTCCTTCCAAACAAATTTCATCAGTTGGTGAAGGGTAGAAGGCACAGCCCCAATCGTGTGGATAAACGGTCTTCCAAGAAGCAAATTGTAGCTGGTATTAATGTCCAATACCTGAAACTTCACATTGAATTCTACAGGCCCCATCTGAATATCCAAATTTACTGCCCTTATCGTATCTCTTTGAACTCCATCGAAAGCTCTCACATTGACCTGGTTTTGTTGAACTTTTCCGAAGTCAAATTTCTGTTGCTTGAGAGTCGAAAGCGGGTAGATGTTGAGACCAGACCCATCATCAACCAAAACAGGATTTATAATTTTGTCCCGGCATTTGATGGTGACATGCAGAGCTTTGTTGTGCATCCTTCCTTCAAAGGGCAAATCTTCGTCACAAAAACTGATTCGGTGTCTTCGAATGACCTAGTTTATCATGGTTGCTAGATGGTCACTGTTAGTACCCACAGACATATAAGTATCATCCAAAGCCCTCATCAGAGCCTGCCTATGCAACGGCGAACTCAACAATAAGGCCCATATAGAGATCTGAGCCGGCGTCTTCTCCAAATGCTTCACAATCGAATAATCTTTCGGTTGCATTTTTCTCCAGAACTCCTCAGTCTCAGCCTCATTGATTGGCCTTTTTGTTTGGTCCTTCTTCTGCACACCCTGGATCATCTCTTCTGGCGTGTAGCACCTGCCAAATCTGGTCATACCTTGGGTAACAGCCGTTTCAATCACAAATTTTGGTCGGGCAAGAGTTTCTCAGGGCACCAAGGCAACAGCCTTCTCGAGTGTCAGAATCACAAACTCTTTCTTCTCTCTAATTCTCGAGGAGGCTACAACTCTTTCCAACTCATTAGGAGTAATCAAAACTATTGCCTTTGTCGCGCACCAATCATCATCTGTCTCTATCATATTGATAGTGACGCCTCCATGATTAGGCAAAGTATTACTATTGACATTAGGCATGACTGTATGAAGAGAGACCACGTTCTGGTCAATCAGGTCTTGGATCTTATGATTCAGGTTGATACAGTCCTCGGTATCATGTCCAATACTGTTGGAGTGATACGCGCACCTATGATAAGGTGTGTAAAACTTTGAGTTAGTATCAACCGACTTAGGACCCACTGGATGAATATATCCTACCGCAGTTAATCTCTCGAATAGCTTTGTTCGGCTTTCTATGAGCGGAGTGAAATTTTTAGCAGGATTTTCCTCAAATCTAGGACGGGTGGGATCGTAATTACCTTGTTGAGGAGGAGGCATTTGATGATAATTTGGAGTTTTTGGACGGGGAGCTTGATATCTGGGATATGAGTTGGTTTGGTAATTTGGTTGTGGAGCTTGGTAGTTTGAGGGGGTATTTTGGTAAAGTGGAGCTGGGGTTTGGTACATTGGGGGGTGCATTTGGTAATTTGTCTAAACGCTGGCACAGTTTGGGGCGGCATTTCGATAGTGACGAGATGGAGTTTGGTAAACTGGAGGGGGCATTTGGTAGATAGTAGGGGGAGTTTGGTAGCAAGGAAGGGGTGTATTTTGATAACTGGGGGGATTGGTATTTTGGTAACTGGGGGGATGGGTATTTTGGTAATCAGCTTGTGCATAACAAGCGGGGTACGAACTTTGTGAAGGTCGAGAATGACCTTGGTATGATGAGGATTTCCTTGGGGTCTTCTCCCCCTCATAAGAGATAGAAGACACATCTTCTCTTTTCTTCTTCAACAAACCCGAGGATCCGGGCGAGGTAGCAACACGGGCAATCTTCCCGGTTCTTAATCCATCTTCGATAGTCTCACCTACTTTGACTATCTCAACAAACTTTGCTCCAATGAGCAACATAATTCTATCATAATATTCGGGCTCTTAAACCCGCACAAAAACATCAACAATTTCCTTCTCAGACATAGGAGGCCGAACTCTAGATGCCTCATGTCTCCATCTGTATGCAAATTCTCTATAACTCTCATTTGATTTCTGCTTCATTTTTTCCAAGGAATATCGATCAGGAACGATCTCTATATTGTAGGCGAATCATTCGATGAAGTCCTTGGCCAAAGTAATCCAGCTAGTCCACTATCTTGTTTCATGCGATGTGAACCATTCCAGAGCCTCTCTACTCAGACTTCGGCTAAAATGCCACATTAATAAAGCTTCATCTCTTCCAACTCCCACGAGTTGGTCACAGTAGGACCTCAGATGCGCTAAGGGATTCCTTATTCCTCCGAAAACGTCAAATTTTGGGACCTTGAACCCTTTTCGGAGGTTCAAATTCGGATGAATGCATAAATCGTCATAACTCAAACCGGTGACTTCAGGAATACACTACATCTCTTCCTTCATATCCAGCTTGGCGGCCTCTTCCTTTGACCTCCACTCTCTCTCTCGCTCCTCATAGTGGTCAAGCTCAGAACCATTGGCGTCATGGTCAATGGGGACCGGGATTTGGAAAGTGGTCTTTTGAGGTAGGGGTGGACCAATGGAGGGACTTTGGGCATTTTGAGTGGCTTGGTAGTTTTGAGGGAAAGTGTAGGGGTTGGTATGTTGATTTTGGTGACGGAGGGAAATTTGTGAGTTGTAAACGTTTTGATTTTGAGGGGGTGGACCAGTTTGGAGGTTGGCATTTTGGGGACGAAGTGGGGCTTGGATGTTGGTATTTTGAGGAGGGGGTGGTGTCTGATAAGAGGCGGAGGCATAATGGGGGATTTTCGGCGGTTAGGTCGATCATCGAGGTGTTATGAGCAGGAATAGAGGGTAGGTTTTGAGCATGTTCCGCGCTTGAAGGAGGAAAGTGAGGTGGAGGCCTTCCATCTGCTGGAGCATTGAAAGCAAAAGTTGGATTAGGCAAATCTTGCCTTCTCTGCATTTCAACCCTCATCTCGGTGATCTGCTGCATCAACTGCATAATTAGTTTGTTCTGATCAGCAATGACGGGATGAGCCATGACAACATCGGTAAGGCCAATCTCTTCATTGTTATCACCCATCGTCGACTTGCGCTTCCGAGAACTTTGACTGGGAAATGAATCTGTAGGCCCTTTTGATCTTATAAAATAGGGGTGTTCATCCAGATTATCAACACAGATCAGTTCTAACAACCTGTAGAGGAAATCAACTCAAAGGCAAATCTGTTAGTTTTCACTTAGGGCAAATAATGCAAAATATCACATAGAGGGCATATAAACACGTAAGAGCTGCTTTGTTTGAGGACATGTTAACCCACGAATAAGGGGGACTGATGATTTTGAACAAACAGGAATTTGCTCGTTTTGTTTTGAGGCTATTGACTCAGAAAGGTTATATTGCGTTGAGTTAAGGTCTTCTTGCTGCATCTCCCGGCATCTGTTGATATGAATTCAATGTTTCCTTGTAGAATGAAAGGGGGGAAAGAAAATTTGAAAAAGATAGGGGTGGGGCCTTGAAAGGCTGCCTACGTATCTCCCAAGGAGAATTCAGGCCCTACGTAGTTCGATTACAAAGGAAATTTTCATTTTCATTTATTCATTTTTTGTGATTACAAGGAAAGTGAAAACAGATAATAAAGCTCTTAAAAGATAGATGGTGCCTTCGTCAAAGCTTCTTCTTCAGATTGTCGCATTAATCACGGGGGGTAAACTCATATGCTTTGAGGGTGATTTTCTCATTCTTTTCTTTCCACCATCCCTGGAGAAGAGGACTATTGACAATCTCCTCCCCAGTATCTTTTTCAGTAGCTCTAAGGGGAGTGTCTTCGAGACTATTATTGGCATCTTGGTAGAAGAAATAGCATTTTCTGCATATTTTCTGAAGCCTCGTTGTTATATCATTGTTGAAGGCATCATGTTCCTTCCGCATAGCAACCGACTCCTCGTTCATGATAGTATATCTTGTCATCTTAGCCGCCAACTCCTCGTCTAGTGCCGCATTTGCGGCTCGTGCGACCGCGGTGGCGATCTCCACTTCTATTTTCCTTTCTCTGGTTTCTTGGATCTTCTATCTGAGTCGATGCAGTTTCATCCTTAAATCCTCCTCAGTCGTCTTCACCTCGACATTCTTACCTTTTTCCATCTTAGCAGCAATTTTACCTTTCCTGAGATGATAGTGTAATGTTTTAGGATTTGGCAGTAGGATTTTATTTCTAGCTGAGAAACTCAAGACTCATGGAATATTGGTCAAACATTTTGGTTGTGACTTGTATTAAGAATTGTGGAGATTTTCAGAAAATATTTGAAAATGAGTGGGCTAAAAACTATCCTCATTCAAAGCAACATATCATATAAACAGTTAAAGCACACAAGCATATTTCGCGTCCTAAACAGATATGTGACCCTTTTGTGCCAAGGGTAGGCATAGCAATTTTGAAGGATGTATTCTGCCATTTGAAACAAATTGTTGCACCCCCTAAAATAAGATTCATAAACAATAGAGAATTCATCACAAAGTTAAGCAAAGGGATACATCTTTTAAGGGATGGGATAAACTGCAAATACAATAACATCAACCCTACACAGGGTAATAAGATCACTAAAAGGCTGAAGGTCCTGCTCCTCCTCTTGTTTTTTCCACTTCTTCGCGAATGAGGAACTTGCTAGTCATCACATACGGCTCGGTGAACACAGCCTTGGAAGACATTGATACGCCCTGGAGAATGTTAAGTTAATCATCCAAGTTAGAGTCCAAACATACCGGGCAGGCTCTTGCATTAGCTAACTCTTGTGTGGAAAAGGCTAAGGCCCTTTGGCTTTCATATTCTCGATGCTGGAACTCTTGTTCCCTACGCATGTATTCTTGCTCCCTACGTTGAAACTCTTGCTCCCTTCGGTCCAATTCCTGCTGAAAGTGGTAGGCTTGGATTTGGAGCCTTACTTGGACATCTTCAATCTATTGGCCCGTGCGTGGTGTCGGGTCAAGTGTACCACATAGACCATCTTGCAACCATTTTTTGTATTCGTCAACATACCCAGCTTCATATCTATCTTCGGCCATGTTTTCTTTTAGATTGACCCGCTCGGCCCATTCATCGAGGATTTCCTTGGCATGAGGTATCTTGGCGCACCCGTTGTAGTCAAAGACGTAGCGGCTAGTGTCTCCTTTGAAAAGTAGAATTTACGTTTTGTCGAATTGCTGCAATACCCTACTAGGGTTGTAGGGTCGTACCCCTCTAATGCCAGGAAGGATTAGGAAAGGACACTTAGCCCCCTGAACAACTATTTTTTCTGACATGAAATCTTCAAACATCCATTGTACGTTTCCGTCTTTTATGTCGTGGAAAACTTTTGCCCATGCTTCCCTCGTACTGTGGATCTCGAACCTGTTGATGCTCAAATGGAACTCGTAGTGGTCGAGATGGCTTTCTTTTTGTGGTTGGACCAATTTCTACTCCTGAGTCTCGTATGTCTTCATTAGATGTTTAGACATCCACCACTGCAGCAAGATATTACAACCTTGAAAAAATAGAAATTCATTTTTGAATTGACCCAAAGATCCATATATGTCAGCCACAATGATCGGGGCCAGGTTGAAGTATTTCTTGACTTGTCCTTTTTTACCAACTCCCTCAAAGATGGGGTGAGTTACCATGATAATCCGAGCATCAATTTCGTTCCCTCTGTCCTGAGGGAATACCATTGTCCCTAAGAGGCATACGACAAATGCTAAGGTTTGAGTTTGACTCCAACTACTGCGACTGAGAAACTCATTTGGAAAATTCCTATAATAGTTCTCGTGTCCCCATTGTTCGTAGAATTTCACAAACGAAATAGTCGTGGCATCCAGCCAGTCTGCATTAACCAGTAACAACATGTTTTTCAATTCTTTGTTGGTCTGCTTATCTGGTAGCAAAATGTGATGATCCGAATGATTTTTCCTTTTCTGGCACATTCCAACGTTGTCTAGACAATCTTTGATCTCTTCAACAGTTGGTGTCATTTCAACATCTCTGAAGCGAAGCACCATCCTCTCATCATCCTAAAATTGAGTGACCACATCAATGAACTTAGGCCAGACTTTGAGATTCATTATCGACGGGAGGTGACCCAAGTGAATGGAAAGTTCTTTTTTCTGATATGCATTGAGATTGTACCATCGTACACAGAGGAGGTTAGGCGTCTCGGTGACCATTTTGAAACTCAGGTGTTGCTTGGCCATCTACAAAAACATACAAATAATCAGATACCCCCCAAATCCAAGACACAACAACTTGTCAAACAGTGCATACATCATTCAAACACGTAAGTATGAACGTCTGTTTGGGTCATGGGTTCTTTGGACTCAAGGTGGCCTTTCTAATGGGCCCAACACGCCTTGGGTGTTGGGTCATCTTAAGTCAATGCGCTAAATTTTGGGATTGAGTTTGGCTCTACACTAGTTTTGACTAAGAGTGGGTTTTGTTTATAGTGGTTAGGTAACCCAAGTGGACTACTTGGGTTGGGACAGTTAAAGACCGTTGACTATCCGGTAGCCAACTACATTCGTCAGGGTGCCCCGAGAAAGGTTTGGTTAACGAATGATTGCGGCCTGCATAATCGTCCTTTAACTGGAAAACAAAAGTAATTGTCATTTGACAGAATATGTTATGCCATGAATGCAACAATTCAAGATATACGATAAATAAAACAAGTAGATAATTAAAACACATAGTCAAATAAATTAATCTTAAGGTTAGAACCATTCAAACTCCCCAGCAGAGTCGTCATTCTGTTTTATTAGGAAAATATATTTAGACTGGTTTTAATAATCGCAACTTAATTTTTGAGGTAAAATTAAGAAAATTGATTTTTCTCAAAAGATTAAAAATAGAAAATCTAATGAAAAACACTTAGGGGTTTTGAGATTCATATTAGCATTTCGGGAAGGGTTTGAAAGCACCCGAAATGCCCACTAATACGCGGTAATCCGAAAATTAACTATTCGGCAAAATTTAATTTTAACTTAACTTGAATTGCAAAATTGAACTATTTTGTAGTTAGAACCATTTTAAGGGAGAAAAAGGAAAATATTGAAATATTATCTAAGTAAAATATTTTTTTTGTAAAATTTTCTTTTTTATTTATTTATTTTTAAGTCAAGTAAGGGAAGAATAATTTAGTTAACTGATTAATTCAAAATAAGTATCTTTTGGGAATTTGAATTTTTTCGACCTTAAGATTAACAACAGATATTAACAAGTAAGCAAACATAATCAAAATGATGAGAGAAAGAGATTTTGGCCCAAATCTGTTTTTCATGTTCGCCTGGGCTAGTATTTAGGCATGATTTCTACCTTTTGGACCTTTGGTCCATCACTTGATACATGTCCTAGACTAACATAAAAGAAATGTATTTCTTTGGGCCTTAGGCCCAATTTTTGACCTGTCCTAAACTATAACAAAACAATAAACTTAATGACTAAATGGGCTTATGCTCAATAATAACAAAATACAATCATTTTTATATACAGTGTGGGCCTTTGGCCCAATCTTTTCAATTCTCCTCCCCTTTCGCATTCTTCCAACTTCAAGACATGTTCGTCGATTTTTTATAGTTGGCTGACTCGAGTAAAAAAAATTTGAGCCTTTATAGCTCTCTCTAAATGCAAATGAAAGAGTGAGCTCTTGGCGAACTCGGGCAGATTTTACATGCAGCAGCGAAAGGAAGAGAAAGAGATTAGTAAATGGCTATAAAAGAAAATGAATTTAAATCACGATTCTCGAGTAATTTAAGTAGATAAGATCAAAACAATTCCCACACTAGTTATATGACAAAAAATGTCTACCTTGAGAAAGATAATATGGGAGTGTATTTATTCAAAACAAACACAGTGGTCTTGAGAATTATTATTCAATTAAAAAAGGTAGTCAAAGTAAATTTCCTTAAGGAGAAGCATAAGTGCTACATCAAAGAGATGAGAATGTGAACGCATCAGGCAACTAAAGGATGTAAAGGTAAATCAATCACACCTGCTAGAACTTAGCATCATTCTTTGGTGAATCCTAAGCATGCAATTTAATAATAATAATGAACTTCAAACATTTAAGGAATGAATTCTATTTTTTTTAACATGAGACAGTAACCTATTAGTACCAGAAAGCTACTAGCTAGAACAAAAAATAAAGATTCAATTTCCATAGTAAATTGCCTAATATTAAAGCAGTGTATTCTACAGAGTTCAAAGTAGCAATAGTAACAACACACACAAAATAAATCTACATAATGAGGCATCGATAATCACTGTTTGACACGCTTATGCACAACATATCGGGATACCAAGAATTCAATGACAAGCTGCAGCAACACAGACCTCCGAGACTCTAGAAACACATTTTGAAATACAATAGACAGGAAAAAATATTATAAAGGAGGAGGGGTTATCTTCTTTCGGGCAGCGAACCAAGACGGTAAAGAACTGAAACTAGCTATTCCACCACACAAAGTGAACTTCGGGTACTCCTATGAATCCTGACAAGCAATGAACGAGAAAGAAATTCTTTATGCCTATCCGCTATACTAATCTAAGATGCAAGTTTTCTTTTCCACTATTTCCTCCAACCTTTTCCAAATTTTTCTGCCAACTTTTTCCAATTTTTTCACTGTTCTCTGCCAAATTTTCTTTTCTAAGTATTTGTGTATAAGTGTCTTAACCAGTAGCTTTGGTGCTTCTCAAAAATTCCAAAAAAAATTTCCCACCCTCCACACAATGTATAAGAAAGGGTATTATATAGATGGGACATTAGGGAAAAATCTAAAGGGACAAAACGGACAAAATTCCGAATTCAAGGCCCATTTTTGAATTCAAAACTCCCAATTCTTTCACCGTTTGAGTTAAACACCTTTCCCTGAAATTTCGTCCCATTCCGGAAGAGGAAATAGGGACAGACGCGTGCTTCTGCTACTGTACGATTTGAGTGAAGAAGACAGAGGAAACATAGTGGACTGCTTTCCATCTGCTTCCGTCTATATCCTATTGAAATCGCTTGAAAGATCAACGTTGTTTGTTGCTTTTCGTGCGTGCTGCTGCTTTGAACATTGGAGTTGTTGTCATTTTTTGCGGATGACAATGTGAGCATCTAGCTTTCTTTTAGGAGTTGGGAATGGGGCTGGGTCAAGATACCAAAAGTGGGCTAGGAATAATGTTGGAATGTATGTTGCTGGTTTGAATTAAAAGAAATAAAATTGGTGGGCCAGTTGGGATGTTATTGCTGAGTTTTGTGGCTGAAAATTAGGAATGGAAATGGGTCCAAGTGAATTACAATTGGTCCATGGAATAACCAAATTAAATATACTAGCAAACTCGACTAATAAATAAGTAAGACGAATTAATATAATTAAACAACGAGCTTCCTGATCTTAAAAAAATAAAATAGTTAACTCAAATATAAACTAAATAATACAAAATATAAGCTATTATATAACTAAACTAACTAACCAAATATTTAATTAAAACAAAGTCTTTTTGAGACGACTTTCGAATAATCATAAAATATATTAATTATATACATAATTATTTAAAAACATATATATTATTTGAAAGTTGTAAACAAAAAAGTGACAAAACTACTTGAAATAACTTGCAAACCATCTTTCTTTATTTTTTGAAATTTTATAATATTTTAAATCGTTTGAAATCTAAGAAGCTAAAAAATTAATCGTTATTGGGGAGGGTCAAAATTGGGTGTCAACAGATATCAACATGAACGACAAACAAATAGTGTCTCCAGATCTTTAATGCATGCACAACTACATCCAACTCTAAATCATGGGTCAGATAGTTCTTGTCATTATTCCTCAACTGCCTTGAAGCATAAGTTATAACCGTACCACGTTACATTAGAACGCATCCCTACCCAACACCAGAAGCATCACAATACACCATATCGCCCTCTAAACCCTCTGGCAATGCTAGAACTGGTGATGATGTCAACCTATCCTTCAGTTCCTGGAAACTATGCTCGCAAGCCTGAGTCAACTAGAACTTAGCTTCTTTTTGAGGCAGCTTCGTCAATAGTGTTGAAAGTGAAGAAAAACTCTCTACAAACCTTCTGTAGTATGCCGCTAACCATAAGAAACTACGAACCTCAGTTGGAGTCATGGGTTTGGGTCAAGTCTTTACAGCTTCAATCTTTTGTGTATCAACTGTAATGCATGCATCTGATACATTATAGCCTAAGAAAGCTATAGAGTCCAACGAGAACTCACACTTAGAAAACATTGAATAAAGTTCTCGGTCTCGAAGAACCTGAAGGACTGCTCGTAGATGATCTGAATGCTAAGCTTTTGAACGTGAATACACCAAAATATCATCAATAAATACAATTACAAACAAGTCTAGATACGGTCTTAATATACTATTTATCAGGTCCATGAACATTGTGGGGCATTAGTTAATTCAGAAGACATTACCAAGAGCTCAAAGTGTCCATATATGGTTCTAAAAGTTGTCTTTGGAACGTCTTTCTCCCGAACTAGTACTTGGTAGTACCCTGATCTTAAATCAATCTTTGAGAAGCACTTAGCACCTTTTAACTGATCAAAAAAGTCATCGATCCTCGAAAGGGGATACTTATTCTTTATAGTCGCCTTATTCAACTGTTGATAATTGATACACATTCTCAGTGAGCCATCTTTCTTCCTCACGAATAACACTGGCCTGATAAAGCCTTTATCTAGCATGTCTTTTATCTAATCCTTCAACTTTTTCAGCTAAGAGCCATTCTATAAGGAGGGATAGATATGGGTTATGTACCTAGTAACATATCGATGGCAGAAATAATTTCCCATTTTGGAGGGATACCAGGAGGCTCGTCTAGAAATACATCAAGAAACTCATTAACTACCGGAATAGACTGAAGAGTCAGTGATTCTGCATCTATATCATGAACGCAAACAAGATGATAAATACAACCCTTAGTAATCATCCTTCTCGCCATAAGATTGGAAATAAACCTACCTTTTGGTGTTGATGTATCGCCTTTCCATTCCGGAACTCCCTCTGCTGGACAGTGGAATCTATCAATCGTTGTCTAACACTCAGCATTAGCATAACAAGATGACAATCCGTCCATACCCATAATGACGTCAAAATTGACCATCTCTAACTCTACCAGGTCTACAAAGGTCTGACGGTCGATAATATCTACCGTGCAACCTCGATAGACTCTCCTAGAAATAATAGACTCACCAATTGGTGTAGATACAATAAAGGGTCGATCTAATAACTCTGCTACTATATATAACACCCCCTCAATAAATGGAGTAACATAAGAAAGAGTAGATTCGGGATCTATCAAATAATAAACACAATAGGAGCAGACAATCAATGCACCTATCACAACATCTGGTGATGACTCTGAGTCATATCGCTGGCTAGTGAATATGTACGGTTCTGGCCACTACCAGAACTAGATGCTCCATCTCTGCCTCCGTTTGTGCCTCTAGCTGTTGAAGTTTGGGGTCCAAGCCTTGTAGATTGTGCAGATGAGGAGGAACCTACTACTGACCCGGTCGACTAACCTATACCACCCTGACCTATGGTCTGGTAGTTCCTCTACCCATGCCCCTTATGTCCACAAGAATAACAACCTATGGAACCCTGCTTGCACCTCTCGAAATGCATCCTACCGCAAGTAGTACAACGCGGTGGGGCTGTCCTAGCCTGGCCTGAACCCCTCTACTGCTGAGATCCTAATGCTCATGAACCCTCACCCCAAACTAACTGTCCCTGATGATCAAACATATTACCCTAGAACTGCTATGATGGAGGTCTAGGTGGCCTACTAGAATATTGGGGTCTAGGACCAACCTGAAAATCTCCTTGTGAACCATCGGGCCTAGCCCTCTTCTGTCTCTCTATCGAGACCCCCTCACTGCCCTGTGCAAAGGCCATAATTCGTGAGATATCCATATTATTATTTAGTTCAGCGGTAGAACAAGCGTTGATATAGTCTGAGTCAAGCTCTCCCATAAATCTACGCACCGTGTCATCCATTGTATCGAGAATTGTCGGTGCATATCTAGCCAATGAATCAAATCTCAGCCCGTACTCTCGGACACTCATGCTGCCCTATCGAAGGTTCAGAAATTTGTCCACCCAAGCATCCCTAATCTCTCGAGGAAAATAGTGATATATGAAAGATTCTGTAAAGCTATCCCAAGTGGGTAGAGATGCATCTTTTACCTTAGATCTCTCCCAACTTTTGTACCACAATACTGCAACATCACAGAATTGAAATGCTGCTAACTCAGCTAACTCAGTCGCTGAGGCATGCATGACGACTCTGAAGATCCTATGAAGTTGATCTACAAAGTATTGTAGGTCCTCTCTGCGATCTATCCCTGTAAACTATGCAGGATTCAAGGCAAGAAATTCAAGAACTCTCGAACTTACGGACCCTTCAAAAAGTCCAACAACATCTGGCACAACTGGTTGGCGCTGTGTAGCTACTAACTGTGCTAACATACATACTGCTGGTAGAGTCGGGGGTCCTCTAACCCTCAGGGGCTCCAAAAGCAGTGGAGAAGTTATAGGGGGCTGAAAATATGTCTCCCCCTGGGTCTGGCAATGGGCTACCTCCACCTGTGGTACCTTGACGGTACCCTCGCTTGCAGTTGTGTCTAGCCCCTGGCTAATTGTGGTATGTCTGGTGTCATCCATCTCTGTCTTCATACAAATATCAATTTTAAGCCAGAAACGTCAACCCTTAAGACACCGCTCTATAGCACAAGGTGAGTAAAAAAGGATAGGCATTCTAACAAGCCTGGTAGCTTCTTGCTTATCGAATGTGGTGCACAAGTCATTTATAAATAAGACTCTAGTAGACATGGCTTGCAGACTCCGTAGGATACAACGTTGCTCTGATACAAAGTTTTTCATGCCCCAAACTCAAGGGGTCGCAACCGACTCCTAATGCCAGAACTCAGGCCTGAGCCGACCCTGCTGAACCATTTTCTACTAGTGCATGGCAGTTACATACAATCAAAAAAACAAACAAGTATATCTCGACTTAAAATAAAGCCCTCGTCCGGCAAGGCCCCTATCAATAGATCTATAAAAGAAACAGCTACTCCCAAGTGTTCATATCTAGCAAAAAAGTCCTGATAGAGTCGTCGAGGCAACCATGATCTATATATTGAAACTGAAAGCAAGTATATATCCTGATAATACATCAAACAGCTAACAAGCTTCAGCAAACCAACAAACTAGGCAGGCATGGCCATAACGTAGCTATAAACCCCACACACTAAAGATTGGCGGGACAGGGACCAGCCTACCCATAAAAATATATACAACAAAAGCTAACAAACCTCCCAACTCTGGCAGCAGCTCTGGAGGAAAGGGGCTAGCCAACCGGATAGAAGTTAATCCTGCTGCTAAGGAGGTCTACTGGGTCGTCTGTCGGGACTTGTAGGCATGAATGCAGTACCACCAGGCAATGGGGATTCGGTATGAAATAATGTACGGTGTATGAAAGGCAATTGACTATTAGCAAATATCCTAATATACTAGGAGTAATCTGATAAATAAATCAAGGATAAGATAAGTGTACTGACCTGCTCCTAAATCTAAACTTATCAAAAATAATAAAATAATAACCTAGCAAAGCTCCCTTAAGCTCGACAGGTACAAACAGCAAACAAGACCACCTACCCAGGCCCCCATAAGCCTAGAGGATTCCAATCAGTCTATATACCCCTTTCGATAGTCCCCTATCCCCGTAGGAAGTCATATAGCCCTCTTAGGCATTAATATAGCCCTGTGGGAAGCACATAGTTCTCTTAAGCATCAATATAGCTTATGGACAACTCATAGCCCTCTTAGGCATCAACATGGCCCTGTAGGCCGCACATAGCTTTCTTAGGCATCAATATAGCCTAGTAGGCAACTCATAGCTCTTCTAGGCATCAATATAGCCCCGTAGGCAACTCATAGACCTTATAGGAATCAATATAACCCCGTAGGTAGAACATAGCCGTTCTAGGCATAGATCACATTCTTACTGCCAACCACAATAGCCCCAAGGGAAACAATAACAATCTAATAGGCTAGAAGTGAGCAATTGAGCTATAAGCAACCTATAAGAATAGCCTCTAAGTTGTGTCCAACATAGGGATGCTACTAACTGAATAAGAATCCCAATAAGAGAAGATTATATCCATTCGAGCAGCCAACAATCAACAATAATGGCTACAAGTATAACAACAATAACAACCCAATTACATTGCTTCTAAGCTTTAAGGAAACATGATGTTATAAGGGAATAGTCTTAGCATACCTTTTTCACTAAATTAATATGGCCTAAATACCTTTACTCACAAGCCCCCCCTCGATACTACAACAAGGTAGGACAATGTTGACGAGCTCAACGCTTAGAACAACTTTTGTAAAGGTCTTAAGTCGAGAAAATCTATAGTTTGGTTGATCCTACAAATGTGTTTTCTAAGTTTTATGGTTATTCACAAAAAATGGAGAAAAAGTCGAAGAAGAAGATATATAAAAAGTTCCACCGACCTAGGGCCCCACCTCACTGCATGCTTGCGCAGTCTTGCAAAAACGTGAATATCTCTCTATTTTGAAGTCTTATGAACAAATGGTTTGATTCATTGGAAACTAGACTCATAGACCTTCGATTTGATAGGTTGTAGGACCCATATCTCTTTATAAATTGGGAGAAAACCTCTAAGACATTTGACCCAAATATCAGAGAAATCTTTAAGAAAGAACTTACGATAACTTTCGCCAACTTTTATCTTTCCACTTACCTAACTTCAAAATTTGAGATAAAACCCTTGAATATTTAAAATATGACATACCACATCATTCTTAATTATTACTCACCCTATTTGTCTTTCCACAAAGGTACGAGCTAATTTGGACGTTTTGAAAAGTGGGGATGTTACAATATCTATAGCACAAGACGCGTCCTTAGTATAATTGAACTTACAAAGGCTCGTCAAGGTGAAAATGAGCTAGTTGTTGACTTTATCAATCGTTGGAGAAGTTTGATCCTCAAATGCAATGATCACCTTAGTGAAACTTCTAGAATTGAAATGTGCATCGAAGGAATGAATTGGGGTCTTCAGTACATCTTGCAAGGATTAAAGCCTAATACATTCGAAGAGTTGGCAACTCATGCACATGACAAGGAATTAAGCTTGACTTTAAGAGAAGGCTAACGATTTCCTGTCTATGGACCTCATGTAAATGGAGATATAGAAGAACTCCAAAGTGGGGGCAAGTACGCATCCAAAGATGACTTAGAAGAGTTAATAAATATCTAGACGCTCTTTAATGCACGAGCCTAAACTACAAGTTATAATGCTCCTTAAGGTATGAGCCTAAACTACATGTCACTCCTGACCCACAAGAGTATAAACTCTCTATGACACACCAAAAAAACACTTCCAAAACTGTGTAGTGACTTGATCATTTTCACTGAAGTATATAGGTACTTAGAACCATATTCTAAGTCCAATTGCATAGGTGTTTAAAAAAACCACATTCTCCGACTTAATATGTCACATGAAAGTCAAAGCTATAAGTATTTTGTTTTATCTTCTATTTTCATCAAACTTCAGACTTGGATGAAGTGTTGATGGTTCAATAGGGGGGAAAATCCTTATAAAATATGAGTTTATTTAATAGTATGCTTGAATTCTTTAAATTCAGTCAAGTATGCAAGTTGAATTTTTTAAATTCTTCAAGTTTGCAAGGTAAAGTCTTCAAATCCTTCAGATTTGCAAGTTGAAGTTTTCAAATCCATTAAGTATGCAAGTTGAAGCCTTTAAATCCTTCAAGTATGTAATTTGAAGTCTTAAAATCCTTAAAGTATGTAAGTAGAAGTCTTCATCCTCCAAGTATGCAAGTCAAGGTCTTCAAATTCTTCAAGTATGCTAGTAGAAGTCTTCAAATCCTTCAAGTTTGTACGTTGAAGTCTTCAAATCCTCAAAATATGCAAGTTGAAGTCTTCAAATTCTCCATGTATGTAAGTAGAAGTCTTCAAATCCTCCAAGTATGCAAGTCGAAGTCTTCGAATTCTTCAAGTATGCAAGTAGAAGTCTTCAAATCCTTCGAGTTTGCAAGTTGAAGTCTTCAAATCCTCCAAATATGCAAGTTGAAGTCTTCAAATCCTCTAAGTATGAAAATATTCAAGTTGAAGGGTGTGTTTGGTATGAAGGAAAATGTTTTCCTCGAAAACAGGTTGATTTTTGACTTATTTTCTCATGTTTGGTTGGTGAGTAGAAATATTTTTCGGAAAAGATTTTTAGTGTTTGATTTATGAATGAAAAATATTTTTGAGAAATATCTTTTATTTTAACTAAAGTTATAAATAGTTTTTGAAATTGAAAATATTTTTTAAAAACAAACTTAAATTTTTTTGGGGGGTGGGGGATGCGTGGGGGGGTCG
>NC_064286.1:39496534-39573609 GCF_019186545.1 Solanum stenotomum | reverse complement strand
GGGGGGGGGGGGGGGGGGGGGGGGGGGGGGGGGGGGGGGGGGGGCGGTCGAAGGTTTGGGTGAAAAAATAAAATTTTGAAATTGAAAATATTTTTTAAAACAAACTTAAATTATTATTTTTTTTGGGCGGGGAGGTGCACTGGTAGGAGAGTGGGTGCGTTGGGGGTCNTGGGGGGGGGGGGGGGGGGGGGGGGGGGGGGGGGGGGGGGGGGGGGGGGGGGGGTCGAGTTTAGGGGTGAAAAATAAAATTTTGAAGTTGAAAATATTTTTAAAAAACAAACTCAATTTTTTTTTAGGGGGGTGGGTGATCGATGATCGGGATGAAAAAATAAAAATTTGAAGTTGAAAATATTTTTTAAAAATAAATTTAAATTATTATTTTTTGAAGGGGGTTCGGGGCTAATAGGGGGGCAGATGGAGGGGCGAGGGTAGTGGTTGGGGGTTAAAAAATTAAAAATTGAAATTAGAAATATCTTTTAAAAACAATTTTTAATATTTTTTTTGGGAGGGGGTGGGGGTAGGGGTGAAGGTGGGGTAAAAAAATTGAATTTAAAAACAAGCTTTAAATTTTATTTTTATTTTTTTTTGGAGAGGGGGGTGGTTGGGGGGCTGATTTGAGGGTAGGGATAAAATAAATTAATTTTTTCAACAAAAAAAATAATTGTAATTTGAAGTTGGAAGAGAGGTTTGGGAAATGGTTTCCTTAAGTTTTGAAGGAAAGTCATTTTCCTTAAATTTGAGGAAAATGAATTGATTTGGAAAACATTTTTCAAAACATTTAACCCAACCAAACAAGAGAAAATTGGAACACATTTGTTTTCCGGAAAATGTTTTCCTTCATACCAAACACACCCGAAGTCTTCAAATTCTTCAAGTATGTAAGAAATCTTCAAATACTTTAAGTATGCAAGTTAAAGTCTTCAAATTCTTCAAATATACAAGTAGAAGTTCTTCAAATCCTTCAAGTATGCAAGTTGAAGGCTTCAACTTCTTCAAGTATGCAAGTAGAAGTCTTCAAATCCTCCAAGTATGCAAGTCGAAGTCTTCAAATTCTTCAAGTCTGGAAGTAGAAGTCTTCAAATCCTTAAAGTTTGCAAGGTCAGGTCTTCAAATCCTACAAGTATGCAAGTTGAAGTCTTCAAATCCTCTAAGTATGTAAGTTGAAGTCTTGAAATTTTTCAAGTATGCAAGTTGAAGTCTTCAAATTCTTCAAGTATGTAAGTAGAAGTCTTCAAATCCTCCAAGTATGCAAGTTGAAGTCTTCAAATTCTTCAAGTATGCAAGTAGAATTCTTCAAATCCTCCAAGTATTCAAGATGAAGTCTTCAAATCCTCCAAGTATACAAGTTGAAGTATTCAAATCCTCCAACTCTGCAAGTTCAAGTCTTCAAATTTGTCAAGTTTTCAAGTTAAAGTGTTCAAATCCTCTAAATATGCACTTTGTTAAATTTTCATACCTTAATATGGAAAAAATTGTCCCTTTGCACCTAAAGCTTGTATTTTCATGGATTTTTTCCTTGAATGGATCTTTAAATTCTCATGCCTAAAGGTGGACGAGTTTTGTCCCTTTGCACCTTAAGCTTGACTTTTCACGGATTTATCCATTAATGGATCTTATAAAGCCTCAAGTTAGTGATCTCAAGGCGGGGATGTTCAAAACAGCCTTTCACACCTCAAGATCAAATTCTTGTGTAGTATTAAGGATCTTATAAAGCCTCAAGTTAGTGATCTCAAGACGGGATTGTTCAACACATCCTTTCACACCTCAAGATCACATTCTTGTAAAGTATTCAGGATTTTATAAAGACTCAAGTTAGTGATCTCAAGGTGGGGATATTCAACACATCCTTTCACAGCTCAAGAAGAAATTTGTTCCTCGGGAAGCAAACGAAGGGTCGTTCTAGACCAAACTCAACATTCCGGAACTAACCACACTAACAGAATTTTCATCCGAGTGCATTTTCCAAGAATGTTGACCAAAGTTAACCTTAGGCCAAATTTCAAAGACTAAAACACCAAATGGTACCATACCCGCACCGAAGGCCTCGGGACTTGTTTAGACAATGCTTCTAGCCTAATTTGGCCATTTCGGCTGATGAAACCGTCAAAATTCTGTCCTAATGTTGTTTACCAGATATTTTGACTAAAGTGAACTTTTCAAGGTTCAAAAGCTCCAAAACAGGGAAACGAGCCTAAAATTCAAACAAACGACCATGCGACTGAACAATCAATGCCAGCAAGTCATAAATGACTTGGGGTCGCTATAGGAACGCCCTAAACGCCGAAATGAATACATTAACACAAAAATGACCTGGAGGGTCATTACAACACTCACTACTAAAAGAACTTTTGTCCGCGAAAGTAAAAGTCAAGAAGTACCTAAAGGCTCAAATATGTCGGGGACCTGCTCCCGCACCTCCTGCTCGGTCTCCCAAGTGGCCTCCTCGACTGGACGGTGCCTCCAATGAACTTTAACCACAGGAATGGTTCTGGATCGCAACTGTCTCACAGTTCTTTCTAAGATGGCAACTTGCTTCTCAATATAGGTCAGTCGATCATCTAACTCAACCACAACATATTGGAGCACATAGGACTCATCTGGAACATACCGGCGTAGCATCGAAACATGGAATACCAGATGGATAGCTAAGAATGTTGGAGGCAAAGCTAACTCATAGGCAACCTCACCAACTGTCCTCAAAATTTCAAAAGGCTTGATATATTTTGGGCTAAGCTTACCCCGCCTCCCAAATCTTATCACGCCCTTCATGGGTGATACTCGAAGGAATACTCTATCACCAACGATAAAGCTCAACGACCGACGCATGTGATCCGCGTAATATTAGTATCTACTTTGAGTTGACCTAAGCCTATCCTAAATCACCCTCACATGATTTAAGGCCTCCTGAAGAAAGTCTTGCCATGTGGCCTAGTCTGCGTAGACTGAAACCAACCAACCAGAGAGCGACAACGCCTACCATAGAAGGCCTCAAATGGGGCCATCTATATACTAGAGTGGTAGTTGTTGTTGTACGCAAAATCCGCCAAGGGCAAAAGCTGGCCCCACTGACTTCCAAAGTCCATGACACAGGCCCGCAACATATCCTCAAGGACCTTAATAGTGCTTTCACTGGCCATCAGTCTGTAGATTAAATGTTGTGCTAAGGTCGACAAGGGTGCCCAACTCCTCCTAAAAGACCCTCCAAAAGTAGGAAGTAAATTGTGAACCTCGGTCTGAAATGATAGAAATAGGCACACCATGAAGACGAACCACCTCCCGAATATAGATACGAGCCAATCTCTCGGCACTGCAGGAGGTATGAATAGAGATGAAGTGTGTTGACTTGGTCAATCGATCCACGATGACCCAAATGTTGTCAAGACCCCTGGAAGTCCTAGGAAAACCCACAACAAAGTCCATGGTGATACGCTCTCACTTCCACTCATGAATGGGTATTCTCTGAAACTCACCATGAGGCCTCAAATACTCGGCCTTCACCAGTTGGCAACAAAGGCAACTGGACACATAGTCTGAGATATCTCTCCTCATACTACTCCACCAGTAATGCTGCCTCAAGTCACTATAAATCTTAGCGGTGCCCGGATTGATGGAATATCTAGAATCATGGGACTCGCTAAGGATCAACTTAATCAAACCCCCAAATCTCAGAACACACAATCGTTCGGCAAACCTCAACACTCCATCTGAATCTAAAGTAGCCAGCTAAACATTGCCGGCCAATACTCAATCTCTAAGTGCCACCAAAGACTCATCCTCGAACTGTCGCCCACGGATCCAGTCTAACAAAGATGACTAAATCCCCACATGAGCTAACACCCGTCTAGAATCTGAAAGATCTAGTCGGATCTTCTGGTTGGCTAAGGACTGGATGTCCAAAGCCAAAGGCCGCTTCGAAACAGAAAGAAAGGCTAGACTACCCATACTCACTGCCTTCCGACTCAAGGCCTCCGCTACTACATTCGCCTTACCCGGATGGTAAAGAATAGAGAGGTCATAGTCCTTCAGGAGCTCAATCCAATGGCGCTGCCTTGAATTAAGATCCCTCATAATGTACTGAAGGCTCCGGTGGTCAGTGTAGATCTCACAACGTACTCCATATAGGTAGTGCCTCCAAATCTTAAACGCAAAAACTATCGCTGCTAACTCTAAGTCATGAGTGGGGTAGTTGCGCCCATGCGGCTTTAGTTGCCTCGACGCATAAAACATAACCCAACCCTGTTGTATTAAAACACAACCCAAACCAACATCAGATGGGTCACAATAAATTGTAAATGCCTCACCCTCAACTGGAAGAGTCAATATAAGAGCGGTGGTAAGCAACTCCTTGAGCCTCAAAAATCTCCTGTCACACTCCTCCGGCCACTCAAAGCGAACATCCTAGCGAGTCAACCGAGTCAAAGATGTTGCTATAGTAAAAAAGCCCTCAACAAAATGCTTGTAGTACCCTGTCAATCCGACGAAGCTATGAATCGCAGTCATAGAGGTGGGCCTGGCCCAGTCACAGATAGCCTCAATCTTCATTGGATCAACAATAATGCCATCCTTGGACACCACGTACCCCAAGAATGCTACAGACTCAAACCACAACTCGCACTTTTAGAACTTGGCATAAAGTCGATGATCTCTCAAAGTCTGGAGCATTATCCTCAAATGTTGCTCATGCTCACTCCGGCTCCGCGAGTATACAAATATATTGTCGATGAAAACTATAAATAAGAAGTCAAGGTACGACCTAATTACACAATTTATCAAGTCAATGAAGGCAGCAGCGAAATTAGTCAACCCAAAAGACATCACTAGGAACTCATAATGGCCGTAACGAGTCCTAAATGCGGTCTTAGGGATGCCTGCTGCCCTAATCCTCACCGGATCTCAGATCAACCTTAGAAAACACCTCGGCACCCTAAAGCTGGTCAAATAGGCCATCATTGTGAGGCATGGGGTAATAGTACTTCACCATCACCTTGTTCAGCTACCTATAATCAATACACATCCACATAGTATTGTCATTCTTTTTTACAAACAGCACTGGGGAACCCCAAGGCAATACACTAGGCCGAATGAATCCCTCACCCAAGATATCCTGAAGCTGAACACTGAGCTCCTTGAGCTCTGCATGGGGCTATACGGTACGGTGAGATAGAAATAGGAAGAGTAGCGGGCTCCAAGTCAATGGAGAAATCAATATCACGATCTGGGGGTAGGCCAGGCAGGTCGGCAGGAAACACATCAACAAGCTCTCGAACTACAGGCACATAATCAACCGTAGGGCCCTCCCTACTAACATCTTTAACATAAGCAAAGTAAGCCAAACATCCTCTAGCCACTAACCTCCAAGCCTAAATGCAAGAAATCACCCCAACCGGCATGCGACTACAAGAGCCCTGCCACATAACCGGTTGAATACCAGGCCTGGCTAAGGTAACGATCTTGGTATAGTAATGTAAAAATGGTCGGTGAGGGTATAACCAGTCCATTCCTAAAATTATGTCGAAATCCAACATATCAAGTAAAATAAGATTAGCCCTAGTGTCTCGCCCATAAATAGTCACCAAACAAGATATAAAGATTTGATCCACTACTAAAGAATCACCTACTGGGGTCGAAACGCGTAACTGCACTGCTAAGGACTCGGGCACATAATCAATCGAGGAGCGCAATATACAGACACAAAAGAATAAGTGGAGCCTGGATGAAAGAAAGTTGAGGCGGGCTAATGACATAAAAGTATCGTACATGTAATCATATCATCCAAAGACTCGGCCTCTACTCTAGTTGGAGCTGCATAAAAGTTAGCCTGGGGGCTTCTACCCCATGCATCAACTCTACCACATGTCTTGCCTGCCCGGGGACCTCCCAGTACACTCTGATGACCACCCCGACGATCCTGATCATGACCTCCTGTAGCTGGAGGTGTTGCTGCTGGTGCGGGTCTAGTTGGATGTGGAGCCGATGCGGCTGACCTACAGAGAGGACACTCTCTTGACCAATGATCGAGCTCCCTGCAGTCTTAACAACCCACTCACAACTAGAGGCTGGCCACCTCGGCCTAAAGAACCCGACTGAGTACCACCTCGGCCCTGACTAGGATCGGCACTAGAGCTACCCTGACGGTGCTGGTTACCCTATGTAGCATGAAGTGATGCCTAAAACGGGTGAGTGGAATGAACCTGCTAGAACCTCTGGCGGGGCCTATCATGTGAGTCTCTAGGCCTGAAACGGGGCCCACTGTGACTATCATCTTGTTTGGCCCTCTTGTCGCTACCCCCTTGGGCATCACGATGGAGTTGTTTTAGTGTGCGAGCGTGGTCCACAACATAAAGAAAGGAACATCCCGTTGAAACCATGGATTGAGTCTCTATGCGCAGCTGCAGCCTCAATCCTCTAACAAAACATTGAACCCTCTCCTACTCCGTTAGTAAGATCATAGTACCATGACGGGAGAGCTTGTGGAATCTGGCCTCATACTTTGACACAGTCATTGAGCCCTGCTCCAACCTTGAAAACTCATCACGAATTCGATCTCTAACACTTCACGGGATAAATCGAGCCAAGAATGCCTCAGAGAACTCTACCCAAGATACAGATGGGGACCCAACATGCCTGGTTTCCAAGTAAGAACGCCACCACTGTATGGTAGTCCTATATAGCTGATATGCGGTGAAGTCGGCCCATCTCACTTCTACCAAACCCAAAGTATGTAGCCGCTCCCGGAAAGTAGTAGGGAACTCATGGGCATCCTCTCCAACATCCCTAAAAAACTCGACAGTGACAATCTCAGAAACATTCAGAGCATCTTGTGCTCTCGTAGTGGCATGACCCCATCTAAAACATCTGATTGGGTGGCGGTTGGTTGATGATTCCTCAGATTGGACTCATTTAGGGTTTAATTTTAATATAAATAGTGTCCTCAAATGCTTATTTTCTCTCAATATCTAATGAAAACTCTCAAGTTTCAGGTATTTGAAGTTTTAATGGAATCATGGACACTTAGGCGCAAAAAGACACAAAAAGACTGAAAAGAATGAAGAAATTGAAGCCTCAGCATCGCCAAGCACACTTGGCACATTGCCGACTGGACATACTTTGCCCTTTGTTCCAGTACACGAAGCCCTGAAGGAAGAGGATAAAAAAGGAGATGAAAGGAGCATTCGGCATATCGCCGATCAGTTCGGTGAAGTAGAAATATACCGCCCAATGGTCCATGATGCAAATATGTTATAGGCAAGCATAGAAGGGCGACAAACCGTATGATGGGTGAATCACTGATTCAATCAGTGATTCCCACTTACCTCGCCAAACGATCCACCGCAGTACTATTTTCTGAAACTATAAATACTAGCCCTTTATTAGTTTAAAGCATATATGAACATTATTGTTATTTTGAGACTTAGAATATTAGTTTCTGCATTTTTCTCTCAAGTTTGGAGAGGGTTTTGGGGAGACTTGAAGAGAGAAGGAGTTCATCTTCACCAAATTGGAAGTGGGTCTTCTCCATTCTTCTTTCTTTTCTTATATTAAGGTTTAATTTCTTATACCCATTTAATTTCTCTATCATTTTAGGTATAATTTCTTATTTCTTGTTGTATGGCTAAAAACCCCCATTCTTAGGGTGTGATTTAGCAAATATGTGTTGATATCATTGTTGGGTTTTGCTTGCTGATAGGTTAGATGTATTTTAATGGTGATTTCACCTAGTGGTTGTGGTTTAATTTAATGGGTTTATAGTTGCAAATACAAAACCACCAATGTATTTTTGGCTTTCGAGAGAGAGAGGTCGTGAAACAAAGACCGTTAGACTGATGGCCTAAGAAGTGGGTCGACATGAGGTTCAACCCGAGAGGGTGAGCCCTAGTCCCATATACTAACACTCAACTCGAGAGAGTGAGTGGTGTAAGGCGTAGGCTGGCCTTCATGCGGCAAATGGGTGTCCGAGAGAAACCAAATTAAAACAGGGTAAGTTGCCCGAGAGGGAACTTATTTCCATCTAAAGCTTAGCCTAGTCACTAATATCTTGTAAATTTCCTATCGAAAGCATGTACCCAATGATTTAAATCAATATATATTGAGGTTAGACCCCAAGAACTTCTCCCCATACTTGAATTTTTTCTTTATTTTTGTTGTTTTAGCTATACTTGGGACAAACCCCCATTTATATTTGACACTTTGGTGTCACCCACTTGAATTTACTTTGATTTTATTCAATAATTTCTCAAACAACAGCTAATTAGAACAAAATTCTAGCCTAACTACTATTTTCACTACCACTCTCTTGGGACACGACCCCAACCCTTGGTTGGATTACTATATTACCGACGATCGTAGACACTCAAACCGTAGGTTAGTGTCATTGGTCACAATAAGCATCAAAATGGCGCCGCTGTCGGGCAGTGTTGTCATATGAAAATATAGTTAACTAGAGCTTTTTGTTCTTTTTAGTCTAGTTTTACTAATTTTACTATAAATTTTGTTTTTCTTTCTAGTTCTTTGTGTGTGCAGCCACCTTAGCATTGCTGAGGGAAGGGGTGGCAAGTTGGTTGAGATAAATCAAGGAGTCGAAGGTGACTCCAAGTTAAAGGCGCTGGTATCTCAACTGAATGACTTGGCCACCAAAATAAAGGAGATGGAAAACCAATGCAAACACCAAGGGAAGCATTTGCTTCCTCATCAACAAGAAAGCTCTAGGAGTGATGAGAAAATGCGTATCGATGATACGCTATTGATCATTCTCCAAAAGCTTCAGGAGCAAGATAGAATGCTAGAGGCATTGAAGGAGGGAATGGAGGTGTTGAATCTAATGATTGGTTCTCACTCGAGATAAATTAAGGTGATTGATAGCTCACATCGAGCCACGACGTTAAATAAGGCGCTTCTTGGGAGGCAACCCAAGGTCATAAAAATTTAGGATTTTACTTTTATAAATAATGGTGTGTTGATATTACAGATAAACCGAGGAAAGTGCGGAAAATCTCAGGTTGGTGAGCAGAAAGTCCATTCTATGAATCGCTAAATAGGTAGGCGAGCCCGACTGGATCCATCATATGGCTCAATACAAGAGTTGTACAGAGCCTGTAAACCTCAGCGAACTCAAAAAGCATCTTGGTGCATCACCAACCTGCTTGGCGATCTCGATGCAGACCACCGATCTCACCCCAAGAAAATTAAAGATTTTGAAGAAAGGGCGGGATAAATGACCACTTGGCGGACCGCTGAGTGGGTCGGCGAGTTGACTAACATCGCCGAATGGACAAGAACTAAACGGTTATAAAGTGCCAAAAGTCTCAGAATTTTTAAATTTTCCCACTTTCCCTCATTTTAAACTTCTCAACTTCACATCAAGGTAATATTTTCTAGATTATTGCTTACCTTTAGTATTGTAGTATATAATTAGTGCTTGGGGCTGGATTCCTTTGCTGCCAAGCGTTTCAAAAACAATTTGATCGGCACTAAAGGTTAGTTTCTTAAACCCCGAATTTATTTATTTTTAAAAGGTTTTTGAACTCTTTTGCAATTGTAGTATTCGGCTAACGTATGTTGGGCCTCTTTGATAGTCATAGATTGTGATGATGCTCTTTTCAAGTCAAAACCTTTGCCTAAATTGTCTTAAAAATCGAATGCTTTAGTGCTTCTGTTATGATTTTGAATGAACTCGAAATGGGTATTGCATACTCGTTGTTAGGTTGAATGGGTGAAGTCTAAGTAGCCCACATTTGTGCTAAATAACAAAAATTGCTCAATGAGGGAATGGGTGACAACATTCATAAGGGCAATCGTAGTTAAATGTCTAAAGTTGGCAAAACCGTAAGAAGTTTGAGTAGTCCGGGGTGATAGGAAGTATGGGTCTTGTGTAAATTTCGTGTATGCATGCTTTGATTGCGTTATCAGGGGTTACGGGTTGAATTTGAAAGAAATGGGTTGAAAATAGACACGCTGGGTAGTTTGGCGAGCTGAATCGAGCTCGCCGAACTGCTCAGCGGTTCACCTAACGTCCCCATTTTGCCTCTAATTGAATGATGCATGTATTGATTGATCTGTTACTTTCAGTGGTAAGTCTGATATCGCCAAGCACACTCGGCGACTCATCGAAAGCCTCCTTATCTACCTCTTTGTCTGTACCTTTGTACCATCTATGCATTATTTTCAGCGAAGCGCTTAAATGGATGTCCACTTCACCAACTGTTTTGGTAAAGCAATTCAACACCCAGGACTCCCCTACACCTGTTTAAATACTGTCTAACTTTGGCTCGAAGTCTTTTACAGAAATGGCTAGACCAAAGGTCGCAGGGAGAGATATGCCAACCCGACTTATAAGAACAAGAGATTTCAAAAGAGACGAAAATATAGTAGAATTGGCAAAAGAGAGAAGAGAAAGCAAGAAAGCCAGCTCCAGCAGAAGGGTCTCCATTGATCCCACTATTCCTTCATGGAAACGTGGAGTATATACGGCTATAAACTCTATTTTGGCGTGCCATGAAGGGGACATAATGGCTTCTGCTAACATCGCTGCAGAAGCTAAGGCAAATTAACACAATGAGAACCAGAATGACAACCCGGGGACCATTGTCGAATTTCAAGCAAATTCATCGGGCAACAATACCCCGACAGATGGAGCAAGCGTGTAGACAGGATCCCCTATTTACCTATTTCTATGTTCTTTCTTTACTTTAACTATTGGATACTTATAAATTGCATTTGAGGACAAACACCTTTTATTGTGGTGGGGTGAGGCTCACCTTTGTTTGCTTGTTATAGATATTTGTATTTTTGTGTGCATTTGGGTTGTCTATTTCTTTTTATTTTAGCTTATACTGCTTTTCGTGGATGCTTGAGTTTATGGCTCCTTTATGTTTTTAATTTGCAAAAAGATTTTGACCCTTTCGAAAAAATTTCATTTTTCAAAATAATTCACCACCTCTTGTGTTGAAAGTGGCTGTTCTCGTAAAAATTTGAGTCTCGATTTAGGTCAAATACCAATGAATAGTGCTCTCAATCGAACAAACATGAATGTGCGGCTACAACGAGACCAAATGAAGTTGCATAAACAATATGTGAACATTTGCATCTCGTTGTGATTAGCCATGTATCAAATTGATTCTCGTGTGATGACCATTGCACACAAGCAAAAGTGTGTAGTCTTGTTTGACTTTAGTGTCGATGCCTTATGTGATGAGGTTATTTTGAACCATGCATTAATACATCTAGAATTTTCTCTGTTATTCTGATTGATTAAGTAAGGCTTGCTCTTGAGATGATCTAAGGCAACTTTTAAAGAGTGTGATCCAATTTGACATATACCTCTTTTGTGGCCTACCCTGTGAGCGTGTGAACCTCTCTTGAGCACCCTTTGAGCCTATCCTTCTTTCAAAGAAACTTGATGAAAACTTAGACCTCTCTTCATCCATTACCTATAATCCTCTTAAGATGTGTTTAAGTGAATAGCCAACCTAGGCCAAAAGCCTAAGTTGGGGGTGTAGTGAAAAGGAAAAGGAAGAAATCAAAAAGTGCAAGAAGAAGTCTCTCTTAACCCATAGTATTGCAAAACAAAATGGAAACCCTCCATATAAAAAAATAGAAGAAAAAGAAAGAGAAAAGAAAAGAAATTAAAAAAAAAGTTGCGAAATAAAGTGCAAAAAAGGTTGGGTTTCCAAGCAATCCATGGGAAGTGAATAATAAGATGACTATAAAGCACTAGAAGAAAAATTGAAGAAGGAAGAAAAGAAAGATGTGTTGAGAGCACCACATCTCATGAGGATGAAAGTCACTGAACCTAAATGACCATACTTTTGCACTCAACCCCATTACAAACCTTGTAAAGACCTTTTTGATCTTGGGTGAGCCGAACCGAAGGTTTATTGGAAAATAAGGGCAAACCTATGGGTGAAAGCATGCATTTTGTTCCTCTTTTTGAGTGTTAGTGTTGCATCTGATTCTTGAGCTTTAAATGATTAGACCTTTGTGAATGATTATGGAATCATCATTTGTGTGAGGGCATTAAAATGCTTTTGTTGAGCTTGAACTTGCATTAGTAGCAAGTATTGCGAGCTTGAGAATCTTTGATAATGGTGTGTTACAATTTGAATCTTTGAGTACACAATTGATCTTTGCATGAGTAGTTTAAGTCTTGTTGTGGATGTTCATGGTTGAGTCTTGTGTAGCACTGTTTGAGACATCCTATTTGAATGGCTGAACTTGAGTTTTACTTGAGGACAAGCAAAATTTTAAGTTGTGGGTGTTGATGAGTCCTCAGATTGGACTCATTTAGGGCTTTATTTTAATAGAAATAGTGTCCTCAAATGCTTATTTTCTCTCAATATCTGATGAAAACTCTCAAGTTTCAAGTATTTGAAGTTTTAATGGAATCATGGACACTTAGGCGAAAAAAGGAACAAAAATACTGAAGAGAATGAAGAAACTAAAGCCTGAGCATCGCCAAGCACATTTGGCGAATCGCCGACTGGACATACTTCACCCTTTGTTCCAGTACGCGAAGCCCTGAAGGAAGAGGATCAAAAAGGCAATGAAAGATGCATTCGGCATATCGCCGATCAGTTCCACAAAGTAGAAATATACCGACCAATGATCCAGGACACAAAGATGTTGTAGGGAAGCATAGAAAGGTGACGAACCAGATGATGGGTGAATCACCGAGTCGATCGACGATTCCCACTTACCTCGCCGAACGATTCGCCGCAGGACTATTTTTTGAAACTATAAATACTAGCTCTTTATTAGTTTTAAACATATCTGAACATTATTGTAATTTTGAGACTTAGAATATTAGCTTTTGCATTTTTCTCTCAAGTTTGGAGAGGGTTTCTTGGAGACTTGAAGAGATAAGGAGTTCATCTTCCTCAAATTGGAAGTGGGTCTTCTACATTCTTCTTTCTTTGCTTATATTAAGGTTTAATTTCTTATACCCATTTAATTTCTCTATCATTTTAGGTATAATTTCTTATTTCTTGATGTGTGGCTAAAAACCCCCATTCTTGGGGTGTGATTTAGCAAATATGTGTTGATATCATTGTTGGGTTTTGCTTGCTGATAGGTTAGATGTATTTTAATGGTGATTTCAACTAGTGGTTGTGGTTTAATATAATGGGTTTATAGTTGCAAATACAAAACCACCCATGTATTTTTGGCTTTCTCAAGAGAGAGGTCGTGAAACAAAGACCGTTAGACTGATGGCCTAAGAAGTGGGTCGACATGAGGTTCAATCCGAGAGGGTGAGCCCTAGTCCCATATCCTAACACTCAGCTCGAGAGAGTGAGTGGGGTAAGGCGTAGGCTGGCCTTCATGTGGCAAATGGGTGTCCGAGAGGAACCCATTTGAAACGGGGTAAGTTGCCCGAAAGGGAACTTATTTCCATCTAAAGCTTAGCCTAGTCACTATTATCTTGTAAATTTCCTATCGAAAGCATGTACCCAACGACTTATATCAATATATATTGTGGTCACACCCCAAGAACTTCTCCCCATACTTGAATTTTCTCCTTATTTTTGTTGTTTTAGCTATACTTGTGACAAACCCCCATTGATAATAAACACTTTGGTGTCATTCACTTGAATTTACTTTGTTTTTATTCAATAAATTCTCAAACTACACCTAATTAGAACAAAATTCTAGCCTAACTACTAATTTCACTACCACTCCATTGGGACACGACCCCAAACCCTTGGTTGGGTTACTATATTATCGACGATCGTAGACACTCCAACCGTAGGTTAGTGTCGTTGGTCACGATAAGCATGGCTGGTGGCTGCTGAACCTTTGGAGCCGCTAAGGCACGCTGACCCTGCGGTGCCGAAACTGGAGCTAGGGCTAGAGCCTGTTGTTGTATACCCCCTATGGCCTCTAAAATTTGGGCAAGCATCGCCTATAGGTCAGGAGCAGCGGCTAGTACGGGTGATGGCTGGACTGGTCCCGATCCCACCGGCTGAGGAGGAACATGATCTACCGAGGCTCTGCCTCCGGCTCCGGAGTCCTCTCTCTATCTCGGGCTAGTGCTGCAGCCCTACCTCGACCTCTAGGTCGGCCTTTACCCCTAGTTGGGGCTCTATCCACGGGCTCGGGTGCCTCACCCCCAGCCACTCATGCACGCGTGCGAGCCATCCTGTGAAAGAATAAACAAATGAGATTCCATAAAAACCGATTTAGACATACGATGAACCAAAATGATACAAAACAGGGAATCTTCCTAACGACATCTTGTAGCCTCCCGAGGATAAGTCACGGACGTCTCAGCACCAATCCACATGACTCTACTAGACGTTAACTCTGTACAAGTGAGACCGGTGAACTTGGGGCTCTGATACCAACTTTTCACGACCTAAATCTTCGAGTCATGATGGCGCCTACTATAACCCACCAATAGCAATCCAACATGTATCCCAAAAGAGCTAGTAATGGGATTGAGGGTAGAAAACTAAACCCAACAACGCAATAATAATAACAACATGAATCACAAATGGAAGGGCGGAAGCAAGACAAAATTATATACAAATAAAATATCCCTCCCAGAACCTGGAAGTCACAAGTACCGAGCTACTAACAAACTGAGTACAAATCCCAAAAGTGAACGACAGAAATAAGACTGTCTCAAAAAACAAAAAACAAGTCAGTATATAAATACAGAAGGAGACGTGCAAATCCAGGACGCTATGTGCTCACCCTGCATCCTAATATAACTGCAACTGGCTTGAAATCAACGTTGATAACTGGTGTTTGGGCCTGCATCACGAAAACAAATGCAGAGTATAGTATGAGTACCAAAACAATAGGTACCCAGTAGGCATCATGGGCCGACTGAGCAAGAAAAGGAAAAGTAATATGAAATGCGAGAATCTAACATACTAATAGAACTAAGCATGAGGGAACATCTAATAGGTATGCACACGAGCGTACTCATAAACAAAGAGAATGAAGTAGCTAACTAAATTTGACCGGGCTCCCATAAACCCGGTGGGTACGCTCATGCACAATATAAAAGTAAAATCCAAACGGACTCCCATAAGCCCAACAGGTGCAAAGAAGGGAGAGTTGAAATGAAGTAAGAGGATCCGATGAAGTTTCCAAGATTACAAAAACTTTCCGGACTTAAACCGAACTAACCTATTTACCGGAAGCTTACCAGACCTAATAGGGAAATAAGGACTTAAACCGAAAGAAGATGAATGATCAAGGACTTGAACCGAGATTTGGTGTAATCGGGGACTTGAACAAAGGCTAAGGATAATCGTGGACTTAAACCACATAAAATATGACCAAGGACTTGAACCGAGGTTAAGGATAATCGTGGACTTGAACCACATAAAATATGACCAAGGACTTGAACCGACGTTAAGGTAGCTATGGACTTGAACCAAGGCTAAAAGTGGCGGTGGACTTGAACCACGGCGATATATACCAAGGCAAGGACTTGAACCCCGCCCGGTGGAATGAACTGGGACTTGAACCACGAGTAGAGGAGAGTCGGTTAGAAATTGGATCAGATGTCAACCAAGCGTCACGGGGAGTACCCCCAAAATCGAGTGTCATCAATCAATCACTCCAGCCCGAACCGTATCCAATCAGAATCGTCGAGTAACTTCCAAACCAAGAATTTGAATACATTGAAATCGACTGGACAAGGAATTATGGATATAAGGTTCCAAGAGCGGTGTTACTTCCTAGCTAAGGCCCAGACTATCAAACTCAAGTCTGCTATATCAGTCTACAGGGGGCTAAGTCGTCTGAAGCGACGTCAGAGAGGTTTCAAGGCCTAACGGCTCTAAAATATGCAAGTCTATGGAAATCGCTAATCTAAGCCTAGACTAAGGCCAAACATGCTTTCAAATATACACACAACTCATAAAAAGGGCGCACCACAAGGTACGGATGATCAATAGTTACATTAGACATGCTTCAGTAGCCCAGAGTACCCAAAATTAGAGCCTAAGTCATGGTTTCTAGGAATTTAGTGATAGCATACATGTCAGCCTACTTGTACTAAAGTTGATGGGTTTCAATGAAAAAATCAAGAATATGTTTATCACGAAAGAGATGTCCAAATTCAAGCTCAAATGGAAGAAGATTGGGCCACACAAAGCCCAACAAAGGAGCCCAAAAAGCTTAATGGTTAAAGTCAAAGTTTAGTTAAAGTTTCCTAGTTTAAAGTTTTCATGTTTTCCTAGTTTAAAGTTTCCTAGTTTAAAAGTTACCTAGCTTAACGTTTTCGTAGTTTAAAGTTTCCATAAAAGTAGGATTTAAATCCTATTCTATTTGGGATAGGTTTTCCCTATATATAGGGGTTGATTTTATTATTTTAAGACAGACATGATTAATATTATTTGAGAGGTTTCTCTTCTTTACACCTTTGTGTGTGGTGACTATGAATTTATCTTACAACCTTATAAGAACAATTCTTTAAGAGGTAAGATTAATTCTTAATTTGATATCTTTGGTTTCTATTCGTAAATTAAAGAAGGTGATTAGTCTTATAATAATTGTTGTCTCTAATTTCTTCGTAATAGGGGTCTAGATCACTTTTGATCTAAGTTCTTGAATTGACTTTATTAGTATCATAATTGGTCTTAATCCGCTAATTTTGAGTACTAAGATCAATTAGGGTTCTTAGCACTTTCTCTTGAAATTGGAATTTTATTCTTGAATTTCGCATATCTTTCAATTTCTGTCTTTAGTCTTTATAATTTCTTTTCCGCATTATTTTCTTGTTTATTCTAGTGACCCGATTCTTATCAAGTGGTATCAGAGCAGTTCTATCAAAGTTTCGTTCTTGATAATATTAGGAGTTTAAAAAAATACTTTTCTAGTTGCTTTAAAGTTAAGAAAAAAAAAATTACCAAAAAAAAATGTAAATTTACAAAAAAAAAAAGACAAAAGGAAGAAAATACAATCACTTATTTCAAGAAACTCCATATTTGTTTTTATTCTTGATTTTTTTTCTTCGAAAAGGAAAATCAAGAAGAGGGGAAATTTGAAGTTCTTTTTTTTTTTTCACAAATTGGTCTTTTTCTTGTCTCATCAATCCCAATTTATCTAGGTATTGATAAACTCCATTCTTTCTACATCCTACTTCTAACAGGTTGTTACTAATAGTGTTATATATAAATCCTGAAGGATCCAGCCAAATGTAGTAATTTGAGTGGGAAAAGGCAAAAGAGAGTGAGATCAATAGAGAGAGAGAAAAATTCAAATTGAGAGATATTTGTCTCTTTGATATTTTTTTGAGATGTTTAAAGCAAGTAAGGAAAATTGAAGTTAGAACTCAAAACGACATTAATTGTGTTGATGTGTTGATCAAACTATTGAAGGAAGATAATGACACCATAGATAATTTAAGGAGCGAAACTATTTTCCATACAAGGTGTGGGATAAACGGTAATATTTGCTCTATGATTATTGATAGTGAAAGTGGTACTAATGTGGTAAGTTCATACATTGTGGAGAAGTTGAAACTTATATACATTCAACACACTAATCCTTATAAGCGGCAATGGTTGAATGATTTTAATGAGCTTAAGGTGACTAAGCAATGCATGATTTCTTTCTCCATAGGAAGATATTCTGATAATGTTCTTTGTGATGTCATTCCAATACAAGGTTGTCACATCATGCTTGGGCAGCCATGGAAATTTAATAGGAATTCAATTCATGATAGGAGAAAGAATAGAGTTTCTCTTGAGCTAAACAAAAGAAAATATACATTTGCACCTTTAATTCCAACCCAAGTATATGAAGATCAGAAACGTGTGAAAGAGGCAATGAAGAAATTTGATAGAGAAAAGAGTGAGCGGATAAAAGGAGTTCATTCTGACATTCCAGAGAGGAAAAAGGAGAGGGTATGTTGTGTGAAAAGAATGGGACGTCAAGTGAGAATGAGAGGAAACAAAAGAGAGATGACTATGAGAGCAAAAAAGAAATAGATGATAGTGAGGTCGAGAGAAAAAAAAACAAAAGAGTTTGAGTGAGGTTATTTCTTATTCTAACTCTAGCATTCCTACTTCTTCTTCTAGTTGTTTTGACTCTCTTGTAGATACTCATGGGAAAGTATGGATTGAAAAACCAAAGTCATTGGATTAACTTAATCCTAAAGTGGTTGATACTACAAGCCCTATCGAGGAAGTGTATGATGATGAGAACGATAAAGGTAAAAAGAATTAGTTTGGATCTATCCAAGATAAGGCTCATAACAAAAAGTTCAACAAGGCAACTGTGGATCTAACACCAATGAGAAAGGAAAAACGAGGAAATGTTATTCTTTTGCTACATAAGACCAAGTATGGTATGTATGATTGGTTCATTCCCATTCTTGGTATTCCTAAAACACCTAAAGTCTTCTTGGAGGTAATGAACTACACTCTTAATTCTTATGTTGGTGACTTCATTGATTTTGAGGATGATGATATTTTGATGTATAATAAGTCACTAACTTCAATTGACAAGTTCAATAAAAGTAATTTGAGCTCTTTTAAAGTTGAGCATGACATAGTTGATTATGGATTTCCACTTGTTGAAAAGAGGTGTGATATTTATACGTGGAAGATTGTGAATGAGTTAGTTGATTCTTCTATTGTTCTAGTGTTGAATCGAGTTTTGTGTGATAATTTGTTGGCATATGATACTTTCTATGGGATGAGACGTAATTCTTCAAGTCCTGATGAGTGTGAGCTTAATAAGGTGTTTTCTACTAATGAGGTACATGACTATGAGCACTTCAATGCTTATGTGAGTGGTATGATTGAGGATGCTTGGATATATCATAATAGTGTTCTATTTGACGCATGTTCTAGGGCTCTTGTATCGTATTTTTCATGCCCATTGGAGTACTTTATTGATGGAACTAAATTGAAGTTGCATGTATCATTCGCAATGGCATATATACAAGGAGTTTGTTGTGGTTATATAAGTAGGAGAATTTTCTATTGGGATGATGATTTTCACATGCTTTATAAGGGTGTGTTTATACATGCCAAGATTAATTGGGTTAAGTGGACACATGGTCACTATCTTGTTTTGCTCCTACCATTGTTGCTCTCAAGTAATGGATGTTGTTTGCTAATACACATCTTGATTTTGAGATATTTAAATTCGAGGATGAATTGTTTTCAAGAAGAGGGGAATGATAGCATCCATGTCAGCCTACTTGTACTAAAGGTGATGGGTTTCAATGAAAAAATCAAGAATATGTTTATCACGAAAGAGATATCCAAATTCAAGCTCAAATGGAAGAAGATTGGGCCACACAAAGTCCAACAAAGGAGCCCAAAAGGTTGAATGGTTAAAGTCAAAGTTTAGTCAAAGTTTCCTAGTTTAAAAACCTTTATTTTAAAGTTTTCCTAGTTTAAAAAGTTTTCTAGTTTAAAGTTTTCATGTTTTCCTAGTTTAATGTTTTCTAGTTTAAAAGTTACCTAGTTTAACATTTTCCTAGTTTAAAGTTTCCATAAAAGTAGGATTTAAATCCTATTCTATTTGGGATAGGTTTTCCCTATATATAGGGGTTGATTTTATTATTTTAAGACAGACATGATTAATATTATTTGAGAGGTTTCTCTTCTTTACACCTTTGTGTGCGGTGATTATGAATTTATTTTACAACCTTATAAGAACGATTCTTTAAGAGGTAAGATTAATTCTTAGTTTGATATCTTTGGTTTCTATTCGTAAATTAAAGAAGGTGATTAGTCTTATACTAATTGTTGTCTCTAATTTCTTCGTAATAGGGGTCTAGATCACTTTTGATCTAAGTTCTTGAATTGACTCTATTAGTATCATAATTGGTCTTAATCCGCTACTTTTGAATACTAAGATCAATTAGGGTTCTTAGCACTTTATCTTGAAATTGGGGATTTTATTCTTGAATTTCGCATATCTTTCAATTTCTGTCTTTAATCCTTATAATTTCGCTTCCACATTATTTTCTTGTTTATTCTGGTGACCCGATTCTTATCATTTAGCATGCTCAACCACCAATTACCCTCAAAATCACACAAATCAACATACAAATCCTAAATCATGCTCAATCTAAGGAGAGGGAAGTCCTAGGCTACTTGTAGGCCGACCGCGCGCGCCCTAAATCACGTAGCCAGAGCCTTTCCCTTCCGTACGGCCTCAGAACATTTCCACACTATCAAAAATAGAATCACAACGTTAATACGAGTGTTTTGACCCCAAAATCATAATTTTTTTAGTTGGACCCAAAATCGAGCTTAAAACGGGATTGTGGGACCCGCAATGGGAACCCTGAATTTGTCACCGTAAATGTGGGTATAAACGAAATATGTAACTTGTACCCCAAAATTGGGCGCAATTCAGGGATCAAAACGAAAGAAATTTGATCATGCAACGAAAATTCAATTTATGGGGAAAATCAAGAAGAGAGCAGCCCCTTTGGAGCAGAAATTACCTTAAAACGTCGATCTTCACACTTCACCAAGCACTCCACAGTGAACCAACAATCCATGCGAACACCCAGAACTTTGAATCACCTGAATCGGAGCTCTATAGCTCAAGAAAACAAAACCTCCATTAAAGAGAAGAGTCAAGAGAAGGGAAGCAGCTAAAACCAAGAAAACTCCTCAAACTAAGCTTCCCCAGCAGTTTACCATCACACCACTGTGTTCCCACGGAAAAACCACACAATTTAGAGCTTTGAATCACTCAATTTGGAGCTCTATAGCTCAAGATATCGCAATTTGGAAATGAGGAATCTAATCGCTAAAAAAACAAAATTTGGTCGTTCAAAGCCCAAAATTTAGTCGCTAAAAGGGATGCACCTGATTTCAGCTTTTCCTATTTTTAAAGGCTCCGACGGGGTGCTCGAAATTCATTCGGAATCCCATGCACGCAAACAGACTATAATACCCAACTAAATTTGACATTTCGGACTCAATGGCGAGTCGGAATTCCCATACGAGGTCATTTTGCCTGAAAGTTGGTCCCACACCCAAATACCATTTTTAGCCAAATTCAACAACGGGCCTTGGGATTAGACTGGAAACCTCGGGAAGCAAACGAAGGGTCATTCAAGACCAAACTCGACATTCCAGGACTAACCATGCTGACGGAATTTTCATCCCGACATGTTTTTCAAAAATGTTGACCAAAGTAAACCTTAGGTCAAATTTTAAAGGCTAAAATGCCAAATGGTCCCAAACACGCACCGAAGGCCTCGAAACCCTTTCCGACCATGCTCCTAGCCTAATAGAGCTGATGGAACCGTCAGAATTCCGTCCTGAGATCGTTTACTTGATATTTTGACTAAAGTCAACTTTTCAAGGTTCAAAAGCTTCAAACAGAGAAACGAGCCTAAACCCAAACGAACGACCAGGCGACCGAACAGTCAGTGCCAGTAAGTCATAAATGACTTGGAGTCGCTATAGGAACGCTCCAAATGCCGAAATGAGTGCATTAACTCAAAAATGACCTGAAGAGTCATTACACAAAGCAAACCTATTTGTCTTGCTCATGCGTTTCTTTCTTCTTAATTTTTTGTTTTTTGTACTTTTAATTTTATATATATATTAACTTTCACCTTTAAGAATGAATTTGATAAAATGTATACTCATTTTTTTGTTGAAAAAAGAAGAAGGTGAAACATATAACATTAGGTTAATGGTGGATAAGTCATGTATGAAGAGACAATTAAATTGTATAATAAAATTAGTAGTATGTTTATAAATATTCTGATTTTCAAACTCTAAATAATAAGACTTTTTACACCTTAATTTTAATATTTATAATTAAATAATTAGTTTAAAGTGCTTGTAGATAAAATTTTAATATAATATTTTGTACACATTCATTGTAATTATACAAAAAGTAAATAATCTCATATCAAACTTTTAATTGATGAAACATTAATATTGCACTACGGTTTGCATATGATTAATCTCATGCTATCTTTTGATCTTCTAACACTACTCTACCAATAAAAAGGAACTTTTAACACTATCGAGAAATTTAATTTGGCTAGCTATTATCTTTTCTCGTTTGCTTTACAAACTCATTTTTTGACTTATAAATGAAGTTTATTTTATTAACTTCTCATATCATTATCTCGGAGCATTCACTTGGATGAGGTCATGAAATTGGAGTATCACAGTTAATAGTGTGACAAAGTAAGAAACCTCAATTAGACACATTTTTAAAACTAAAAAAAAACTCAAATCATGTTATTTAATAATATTTATTTTTAAAAAAAAAACTAAAATACTCATAGGGGTTATATTAGTGATATCTCTTGATTGATATTAGGATATTTCTTGATTGATCTTTCATATCATAGTATCTCATTAGTGATTTAGTTTCTATTATGATTAGGAGAAGATCACAATACTTTATTAGTTGATTCTTTCCTTATTTGTTGTTTACTCTCATGTATAAATACTCGACATATTAATAAAATACATATTTCTCTCTAGCAGTAAAGTTTATATGGTATCAGGAGCCTAAAAGTTTCAGCGCATATTAATTTTTTCCCCTAAAAATTTGTGTTTTCCTGCTACCATTAACAATGGTCTCAACCAATTCCTCCATTGAGAACATCTCAGCCACACCTTCTCCTGTATCTGTACCGAATTCTCCAACAATTCTCACCATGAATAACAATGAGCAGTTGATTAATATCAATGTTGTCGCTCAGGCACCTTTAAAGCTCAACAGTACAAACTATCAGTCATGGAAATATCAGTGGGAAACCATCCTCACTGCATACAATTTCCTTCACTTTATTGAACAGCCACCAAGTCCAATAGCCACACCTTTTCATCAACGACAAGACCATCTCATCCGGAGTGCCATTGCTGCCTCTCTATCTTCTAATATTGTTCCTTTTGTCATTGATGCCAAATCTTCATGTGCCCTCTGGCAAAATGTAGCAGCAACCTATGTAAAGCCATCACGCGCTCGTATAATGAGTCTTAGAGAGTCTCTAAGCAACATGAAAAAGGGTAACCTTTCTGTTACTTCATATCTACAGAATATAAAACAAATCTGCAGCACTTTAGCCTCTGCTGGGGTTCAAATCTCAATGGATGAGCTCTTCTTTCATGCTCTTCATGGACTTCCAGCCGAATATGACACTATCACTGCAGCTCTACGTGCCCGAGAAACTCCAGTGACATTTGAAGAGCTTCATGAGAAGCTCCTTGATTTTGAGAAGAATCTCATTCGCTCATCTTCTTCTACCATAGTTCCAATTACTGCAAATTTTGCTGCCAAACCATCATATCACAACAACCGGTCTCGACCCAATCATGTTTCGCGTCCAGCAAACAACTCGAATCATATGGATAGACCTGCTGCTAACAATTTTGGTGCTCAACTGGCTGGTCAAAACAACCACAGGAATCGTCCTCGTGTTACTTGTCAGCTTTGTGATAAGCCTGGTCATCACGTGAAGCAGTGCCAAAAATTATTGGCAATTCTTTATCTAATCAATGGTACTGGATCAGATGGGCATACAAGAAACAATGATCAGTCTCAAACACAACAACAACGTGTTAAGTACGCAACACACAACACCAGTAATGATGGAAATTGGCTTGTTGATTCTGGTGCATCTAATCACGTCACGCAGGATATCCAAAATTTGTTCCTTCAATCTGATTATGATGGCAGTGAAGACATTATGCATGGTGATGGTAACGAACACAAAAGCACCTATACAGGATCTGCTTCTTTACCATCATCTTCTCGTCCTTTAACTTTGTCCAATGTTTTATGCGTGCCTAAGATGAAAAAGAACCTTGTTTCTGTTTATCAACTTTGTAATGATAATTTTGTCTCTGTCACATTCTCACCTAATTCTTTTGTTGTGAACGAGCTTTGCACGGGGGCGCCTCTACTAGCAGGGAAACCTGAAAATGGTGTTTATACATGGCCTTCACCTCTTCAATCACTGACTTGTCCGCAAGCCCTCACCATTACCACCACTTCAAGTGCTTCCAATTGGCATCGACGTCTCGGTCATCCGTCCTCTCCCACTCTTCGTCATGTTTTCAAGCTTTTAGCTATTTCATCCTCTTTAGAAAAATCCTTCTTTTGTAGTTCATGTAAATGCAGTAAAATGCATAAGCTTCCTTTCTACAACTCTACAATAAAGAGCAATGCTCCTTTGGAATACATTTATTCGGATGTTTGGGGTCCTTCACTAGAAATTTCAGTAGATGGTTTTCAATATTATTTAATATTTGTTGATCATTATACAAAATACATTTGGTTCTTTCCCATAAAACAAAAATCTGATGTATCCATTATATTTCCCAAATTTAAGAAAGTTGTAGAAAAGTTGTTTCAAAAGCCCATAATCTCCTTTTATTCTGACAATGGTGGTGAGTTTATCCATCTTAGGTCCTTCTTTGAAGACAATGGATTATCTCACCTCCTCACTCCTCCACATACTCCTGAACATAATGCAACCGCTGAACGTCGTCATCGCCATATTGTTGAGATAGGTATCACCCTATTACACAATGTGAATCTCCCTCTTAAATTTTGGTCATATACCTTTGCTACCGCAGCCTGCTTGATTAATCGGTTACCTACCAGAATTTTAGAGGATCAGTCTCACTATTTTAGACTATATGGAAAACTACCAAACTATGCCAAGCTTCGGGTCTTTGGTTGTTTGTGTTACCCATGGTTGAGGCCTTATAACCAAAACAAATTGCAACCTCGCTCCAACTCATGTTTGTTTCTTGGATACTCACAAAATCAAAGTGCTTACCTTTGTTTTGATCCTATGAAGTCTAGATTATATGTCTCCAGGCACGTGGACTTTGTGGAGCACCACTTTTCGTACTCATCTATGGAAATTAAGGCAAATCGCCCTAAGTCTAACACTGTTGATATATGGGTTCCCTCTCATCATATGATTCCATTTACATCAAGCCATTCTGGTAACTCTTCCCATGCTATATCCACAACATTGTATTCAGGAAGTACCTCTCCTAAGGCTGCCACCAGCAATCACTCTTCATCAGACGAGCCTGATAACTCCATCACATTTTTCCCAGGTATGTCTTCTGCCACCTCTTCTTCTACTTCTGCTTCCTCTTCCTCATCCTCATCATCAGTACCAACCCTTTCCATTTCCTCCATTCTTTCTTCTGCCCCTATACCAAATCATCCCATGGTTACCCGTTCTAAAAACAATATTAGTAAGCCAACTCAAAGACTTTGTCTCAGTGATACTTTATCTCCTCAAGCTGAATCATCCCTTGTTTCACAACCTTCTACATTAAAATCCATTTCCTCAAATACCTATAGCAAACCCAAGCCTACCAGATCCTTGACTTCTTTCAATTCAATACCCAAACCTATTGAGCCTAAGAGTATTAGCCAGGCATTAAAAGATCCTAAATGGCGTGCTGCTATGAATAAGGAATAATCAGCTCTTAAGGGTCAACGCATATGGTCTCTTGTACCAGCCAATCCTCAAGATAAATATGTCGGGTCTAAGTGGGTTTTTCATGTTAAATACAATTCCGATGGAAGTATTAGCCGCTATAAAGCCCGACTTGTTGTTAAAGGTTTCTTCCAGCGTCCAGGTGTTGATTTTGGTGAAACATATTCTCCCGTAGCAAAGCATACCACGGTGCCTGTTATCCTCTCATTGCCTGCCTCATTTGATTGGCCACTTCGTCACTTAGATATTAACAACGCCTTCTTGCATGGTACTCTAACTGAAGAGGTTTATATGTCTCAACCACCTAGGTTTGTGAATGAGACATATCCTACTCATGTTTGTCATCTTCACAAAGCAATTTATAGGCTTAAACAAGCTCTGCGAGCATGGTATGAAGAACTCAAATCCTATCTTATTTCATATGGATTTTGCCACTCTCAGTCAGATCATTGCTTATTTATTTATGCTAAATCTGGAGTTATGCTCTATCCAATTGTCTATGTTGATGATCTAATTGTCACATGTAATCATCAAAGTTCAGTGGAAGATTTTATTGGGTGTCTTGCTAATCGCTTCTCTATTAAAGACCTTGGTGATTTGCATTTTTTCTTGGGTGTTCAAGTTATTCGCTCACCTTCTAGAAATTTTTTAAGTCAGCAAAAGTATATCTCTGAGATCTTAGATCGAGCAAACATGGTTAAAGCTAATCCCATGTGCACACCAATGGCAAGCGGATGTTGTCCCATAAGTAGTGATGGTTCTTTACTTGAGGATCCTAAAGAATATCAAAGTATAGTCGGAAGCTTACAATATCTTCACCTTACCAGACCGGATGTTGCCTTTGTTGTAAGCAAATTGTCTCAGTTTACAAGTGCTCCAACAACTACACATTGGGCTATGGTCAAACGAGTTCTTCGCTACCTTGCTGGCACATCTGCTAATGGTCTGTTTCTTCGCAAAGGCAAGTCACAAAATCTGCATGCCTTCTCTGACTCGGACTGGTCAGGTAATCGTGAAGGTCGCTCCTCTACTACAGCATACATTGTGTTCTTAGGATCCAATCCAATTTCATGGAGTTCTAAGAAGCAAAGATTTGTTTCTCGCTCGTCCACAGAAGCTGAATATCGGGCTATTGCTTCAGCATCAGCTGAAATTTATTGGGTCCGTAATTTGCTTCAGGAGTTATCTGTTGTTCTTAAGGAACCACCAGTAATCTATTGTGACAATCTTGGTGCTACCTATGTGTGTCCTAAACCAGTTTTTCATTCCAGAATGAAGCACATCGAGATTGACCATCATTTTGTTCGAAATCTCTGCCAACAAGGCTTGTTGAAGAATTAAGGTCCAAGATTGGTATATCAGACCGATCTACCATCTTGCGGGGGCATATTAGTGATATCTCTTGATTGATATTAGGATATATCTTGATTGATCTTTCATATCTTAGTATCTCATTAGTGATTTAGTTTCTATTATGATTAGGAGAAGATCACAATACTTTATTAGTTGATTCTTTCCTTATTTGTTGTTTACTCTCATGTATAAATACTCAGACATATTAATAAAATACATACTTCTCTCCAACAGTAAAGTTTATTGGTTACATGCACAAAGCGCATGCTCAGAAACTAGTATATGTATTAACAGTGCATACGTGCTATAATATATATGTTGCTTTCCTATTGTTTGAAAATGCATGTTATTAAGATTTTCATCATGAAAGCGTAGTTAATTAGAACATCAACACATTATTTCTTAAGAGTAGTAATTCATAATAATCAGATCATATATATATATATAGAAGCAGCTTCATACTTGTTACAACTTGTACATTATTCTTTTACTTTTAATATGGAACTACGTACGTACCTCACATAGGAGCACAAATATATATGTAATCATTAAGTAATAAGTCGCTTTTCAGTATGGAGTTTGGCCTATAAAATTACCTGGAGGATCATAGTTACAAGATACTACGTATCCTCCATTATTACATTGAACCCTAGCACATCCAAGATGAACAGAATTACGCCAAACCACCTGAGTATAATGTCCGCACACTTGTCCTTCATCACATGTATTGGAGTCATGGTGATAGTATTGTTTCTCATCGACCCACATCTCCACAGCTTTCGTGGCCGTCATGAAGTCACCACTACCGGCAGCAAGGTTCTCACCATATTGGCCATGAGAATGAACGAGGTTGCAATCAGTAGCCAATTGGGAAGCATATTGTTGGGCGTAGGCTGCCACCTGGTCATCCCATGTTAATGGTTCGACTCCCACACTAGCACGAGCTGTGTTGTGTGCATCCAAATAGTCCTGTTGGGCATGACAAGAGTGGGATACTATTAGGATGAACACAAGTGCAGAGGCAAGATGAAAAAATGAAGGCATTTGAGAAAAGAGGAAAAATTCCATGATTGTTGAATGGTTTTTGAATGGAAAGTAGATTTTCTACCACTGCTATTTATTGTAGAAAACTGATACATATTTCAAGTAATACTCTTTCCGTTTGAAAAAGAATGATCTCGTTTTCTTTTTAGTCTGTTTCAAAAAGAATGTCCCCTTTCCTTTTTTGGTAACACTTTAACTTCAATTTTCCACGTGACATGTTTAAGGCTACAAGATTAAAGGTCATTTTGGTACATTTGACATAACTTTAATTTAAAACTACAAGATTAAAAAGTTTTTTTTTCTTAAATTTCGTTCTAAAATTAAACTAGATAATTCATTTTGAAACGGTTGTAACTAAATTCTTTGTCAGTGTGTACGTTTGTTCCACATTAGCGTGATACTTGTGTCACCACTTTAATTACCTTGAGTAACTTTATATATTGTACTATCTTCCTTCAATCATGGCTTGACAAGGTAAAATATATCGTACTATTATCCTTCAATCATGGCTTGACGAGGTAAAATATATCGTACTACTATCCTTCAATCATGGCTTGACTTTAAATTCATATGTTATGGTTTACTTACTGTTAATAATTTTAGAGAAATTCTTCTACAATTTGGTTGTTAATTTATTTTTCGTAATTTACGATATTACAATTAGTTACTTATTTTAATTTATCTTGTAACATTTCTGTCAACCTAGTTGTTATTAATATAAAAAATTATATTTTAAAGATTTTACCCCGTTTCCAATATACTAGTTTTTGTATTCGTCATACTATGAGTCTAACATGTTCCTCTTTCCTCCCTCTTTAATTTCGCTCTCCTCCTAATATGCATTCATTATAATACAAATCAGTTAGTATATGTATTTTTTCTCCAAAATCTGTTAAAAAATAAACAAATACAAATGCGTAGCAAATATAACTACAAATTTTAATTAGTAAAACTATAGCTAAGAAATCCTATAATATTTGTTGTTTTTGAAGGTTTTGTATTTAATTCATTAAGCTATTTGTTTGATTTCTTATATGATTCTCTCCTTTTTTTAAAAAAATAATCATTTTTTCTCCAAATCTCATAAACTTTCCACCGTTTTAATAAAAACATTCAACAAAAGCATAATTCATAAAATCAAAGCTTAAAAAGATAATAGATATAAAACAAATAATAACTTATTATATATGAAAATTAGTTGCAATTCTTGGGAATGGAAAGTAACTAAATTCTTTGTCAGTATATACGTGTTCCACATTAGCATGTGTGTGTGTCTCTGACTGTATCCGTGTTCCACATTAACGTAACGCATGTCTCACGACTTTACCTTAAGCAAATATATGCTCTCTCGGTTCAAATTTATGTGATCCATTTCGGACATTAAAATTTAAATAAGTCTATTTTTAATTGTAATTTTTTTATATATTTTTTAAATATTTTGAATTGTCAATTATTGTGCCTTATAGTAATTTTTAGGGATAAGGTACAACTGTACAAGTACACCTAGACTATGACCGAAATTTCAGAAACACATCTTAACCAAACAAAGCCTTATTACCCCCAAAACCCATTTTTTGGGTAACTTTATACACTTTTTTTGGCTTACGTGATATTCAAACATCACGCACACGCCTAAACTATGTGGAGTCACGGAGTGTACCACATAAGTCAAAAGGTGTATAAAATTACAAAAGAAAAAAAAAGAGCTTGGAGGATAATAGTTCCTTAGTTTAGTTAAGGTATATTTCTGGGATTTCGCTCATAGTCTAGGGGGTACTTGTACCTTATCTCTACTTTTTTGTAGTTACCAAATAGTATATATTTTTCATTTTAATAATTTTGAAGATAATTTAATGAGCAAATTCTGGGTCAAACCTAAATTGTTTGAATCTCAAAAAGTGAAATGTATCGCATAAATCGAGACAGAGGGAATCGTGGCTTGGTTTTAAATTCAGATGTTATGATTTACTTACTGTAAATAATTATTAGAAATAATTTTGGACTAACTTCTTCTTGAATTCGGTTCATAAAACTAATTTTTTTTAGATTTACAATATTAATTTTTTTTGTGGTTTACGATATTACATATTTGAATTTTTTTTAACACTTTTTTCAACCTAGTATTTATGATAATATAAAAATTGATGTTTTAAAGATTTTACCCCATTTCTCATATACTAATTTTTGTTTGATAAATTACTGTATGTTAGAAAAAAAAATGCTAAATTCGTTGACTAGAAGGTCATCTCTACTTTGTAAACATAATGTACTCCATATTCTTCTTCTTCTCAACAGTTGGAATGATTATTTTTTATGCTCACCGTAAACATTGAAATTTTATCGAATAAAATTCATATCAAATTTTAGATTACATCTTTGAATTCATGATATATGTTGATCAAGTCAAATTATTTGCTAATAAAATTAAATTAATTTTTAATTCAAAATTATATAACTTAAATGAAATTCAATTACATTTGGATCAGTCCGTTAAGTGGTTAAATTCATAAATTTCCCTTATAGGGGCTGGTCTTGAAAAACATTTCTCGATAAGGAAACAACAACAACAAAACAGATCCAATCAAATCCACAAGTGAGATCTGACGAGGGTAGAATGTACGCATACCTTGTCACTATCTCGTAGAGATAAGAGACTATTTTCGAAATATCCTCGACTCAAATGCAATAAATTCTCATATAAAGAAGAAGGAGACAGTGAGGACGATATAGAAAATAACAAGGAAATAATGCTAACACTGTCCTATAGGAGCCAAAACAACAATAACCTCCACTCATTTAATGAAATTTCCTTGGACAAACGTGACTTCCAGACCTTACAAATTAAATGAAACTTAATTAATAGGGATAAAACACAAGTACCCCTAGATTATGACTTAAGTTTCAGAGACATACCTTCACTAAACTAAGGTCTTATTACCTCCGAACTCATTTTTTGCTTTGTAATTTTATATATCTTTTGGCTTACGTGGCACACTCCATGACTCCACATAGTTGAGGCGCCGTGGGAGATGTTTGGATGTCAAGTAAGCCAAAAAAGTGTACAAAAATTACAAAAATATGGGTTCGGGAGGGGGGGAGAGGTAATAGGACCTTAGTTTTGTTAAGATCTGTCTCTAGGATTTCGATCATAGTCTAGGAGGTACTTGTACCTTATCCCCAATATTTGATGGTGTATGTACAAGAGTGATTATGAGTATGATGCATTAACTGTTTCAACAACTTTTTTTTTTACCCTCCCCTAGGGGCTCCCACCCCTTTTGCTCCCTTGGTGACTCGAACTCGCAACCTTCAGGTTGGAAGTGAGGGGTGCTTACCATCCGAGCAACTCTCTCTCATCTTGTTTCAACAACTGATACATTGTTTGAAAGATAAAAAGAAAAAAAAGAGTAAAGGATAGAATAAGTATGGCGTCGCAGATACCAGACAACTCACCATATGTAATCCGCACAAAAATGCATGAAAAAAATTGAGGGACTAACTGAGAACAATGTTGGTCTTGTATGAAAATAATCTTAAAAGGGAAATAGTGCAATCGATGGATAGGGTCAGGGGCGAATCTATGCGTATGTGTGGGGTGCCACGACACCCAGTTATCTCGGTTAAAACTTCGTGAATATATGTGTTATCTGTTTAAGAATCATTATAAATTAAATTTGTCACCCATTGAACAAAATGGCGATAGGCACCATTGTCAAAAGAATCATTAGATTTCCATACCCGCAATGCGGGTTCGATTCTGACTGTCAACATTAATTTTTTGGATTGCTCTTGCATGAACTGAAGGCTTCTCAGCTCTTTCTTTACTTTTTTTTTCTCCTTTTTTTTCTTGTCTTTTTTTTTCTTCCATTGGTTCTTATTTATTTGCTACTATTCTTTATTCATTCAAATTGACGCCTTTTTTTGTAATTAGTTCTTAATTTTTTTTTATTTTCTTTTTCACTAATTATTGATCTCTTGATATGAGTATTATGTGTGTATTCTTTATTAATTAATGAGTTGTATTATGAAAGTCACATAAATATTACTATGAATATATTTAAAATATATATTTTTTTAAAACATAAGTTTTAAAAAGATGATGAATATTATTATGTTAGAGTGCATTTAATTTTAAGGTTCTTCCGATCTTCCCGTTCTTGATAAGTAAGATGGTTGGGTTGAAACCAATTTTGATTCTTTCTCTAGTATATATATGCAACAACACATAAAGATAATGAAATATCAATATATTAAGTTAACACTATTAGATGGTTTATACAAATTCGAATTTTTATTATGGAAAATCTTTTTCTCCTCAAAGTTTTAGAGAATAAGGCCTCTAAATCCAAAAAAAAAAAATTGAATTGTTTAGTTATGTCTAATCTTAGAATAACTAAAAGAAAATATTACTAACATGCACGTTTAATCAATTTGTTTTATATAAAAAAAAAAGATAAATAATCCAAATTGTAACCCAAAATTAAAGGAACCGACCCGTTATCTTACTTGGGCGATGTGGCACCCACGACCTCCAAATCCTAGATTCACCTTTGGATAGGGTGGGCTTCCTCTCGATTTATGTGACCGACCTCGTCCCTCTGTTTTTCTAGGTCAGTATTGATGCAATTTTTAGTAGTGATATATTACAGGTACATGTCTAACATCTTATTAACTAGAATTAATAGTAAGTTTTATATTTTAGTTGACTGAATCAAAAGTTTAGTGCTGTTAGGAACAGTACTTTTAGAAGTCTTTATGTTTCTAGTTAACTAGCTCTAGGAGTCCTAATTAGTTGATGTTAGTCGGTTAGGAGGTCATGAGTTAGTGCTAAACTAGTGCCCTATTTTTTCTCTACTTTTCTTTCTTTCCAAGTTCTATTTAAAAGACTTGTATCGTTGTTTTCTGAAAGCAATAGAAAAGATCAGTTTTTCTTTATTAACATTTTATTCAAGTAGTCGTTCATCTCTTTTGTAACACCCCAAAAAAAATTTGAACTAAGACCCGAACCATCCTTCGTAGTGAGTAAGTTTTTACCAAGGAATTTAAAGTTTTCCTAAGTGTTAAGGTCACTAGATGTAGCACCTTGTGTTCCAAAGAGAACTGAAGAGAATTCATTCAAGTCATTTCTTAGTTCTTTTAAGCTTTGGGTCAACTTCAAACGATCATAACCTTTGGTACATCATGAGTTAGGTGGCCCATAAGATATCAAATGAAAGGTCTTCGAATTATATTTCCAACGCCACTGAGTTTTCTAAATTTCGAGCTTGTATGAGGGAGATATGCCCGTTTGAAGTCGGGCTACCCAAATAAGGAAAGTTACCCAAAAATAATAAGGGGTATTTTGGTATTTTCCTTATCCAATCAGATTTAATTCATTTTTAGTAAGGTTTTAAGGGTCTAATCATATTAGGTTCAGTTTTATAATCCTAATATACGCCTAGGGTTTTAGTTGAGAGTTCAAGAAGAGAAAATAAGAGAAAAGAGGAGAAAAGAGGAGAGGATCAAAGCGTTCATCAAGGTTCTTGAGTTTTGTTGCGAATTTTCGCCATGGGTTTAATTCCTAAGAGGTATGTAAGCTTCCATAGTGTTGGGTTTGTTTACCCACACGCCAATCAAGTTATTTTCAGCGAAGTTTCATTTTTGAAGTTGAAGAATTTGAGTTCTTGAAAGTATTGTTTCTGTTCTTGAATTAGGATAGGTTTGATGAGTTCTTGAGATAAAAGTTAGTGAATTGAGGGTGGTTTGGAGTAGATTATCATGTACATAAATTGAGTATTCGAATCTAAGTGATTGGGAAAGAAACCATTAGATTCTAGGTGAATTAGGGTCGGGAAACGAGTAAGAAAAAGTCGGACAGAAACAAAGTACCAAGTCCGCGATGCGGACATGTTCCTTTAGAGTGTAACTTTTCTCTTCGCGTTGCAGAGAGAATGCGTACTCCAGTGTTTCAAAAACTATTTCGACCAAACATTATAATTCATCTTCGCGTCGTGGACTTGCTCCCCAGATGGTGTTTTTCAACCATTTCTCATTATTAACTATCTAAAACTCATTTAATCATCACGATATCCTTCCTATCATAAATCATAACCTTGAATTCATATTCAAGGTAGAGTTAAGAGTCAAGTCTTGAGAGTTCTTTCGAGTCTTTTGAGAAAGTCTCTTTGAGTCTTTTGAGGAGTCTTCTACAATTTCTAATAATTTGTTTCAAGACTCGAGTAAGTGAGTGATCTTAGGCATATTTATACGCCTAGAATGCTAATTATGCCCGCATTTACGCCTAGTTTGAATTCAAAATGTATTGGTTTGTAGTCTTATCGAGTCAATTGCTTATTTATGAGCTAACCAACATGAGTAGTTGTGTAGGTATGCTTAAAGGGAGAAACGAGCATAGAAAGGGATAAAGGAAGAAATCTGAAGATTCGAGTCAAAGAGAACAAGGAAGAAGTTGAGGAAAATGCACCAAGGCATTTACGTGTTCTTTCCGCGTTGCGCGGTGGAATGAAGAATTTGGGTTGCAAAATCAACTTCTAGGCAGAACACCTCGTGCTGCTCGCGCGTCGCGCACAAGGCAAAAGTATCTTGGACTCGGAATTTGGAAGGCATTGCGCGTCGTGCGCCTGAGTTCCAAATTTGGCCGTTTCAACTTTTAGTATAAATAGGGCTTATTTTATTTTATGAGGATCTTTTTCGGGGTTTTAAAAAGGATGACGATTTGGAAGAACGTTTTCTTCAGTTTTAGGGTTATTTCTTAAACTCTCTTCCTTTCAATCGTCTGATGATTCATAACCATTGTATGATTGATTATTGAACTATGAGTAGCTAAATACCCTAGTTCTAGGGTTGTGGCTACATGAATTGATTGAGTTTTGTTGGGTTTATTATTGACTATCACATGACTCTTTCTTATGTTCTTATTTTCACCATAGAAATAAATTTATTGTACAAATTGAACTCGGGAGAGAAATAAGAGGACAAAACGTGGGGCATAAGGATCTTGTTAAATCCTAAATATCTAGGGTTGATTCGTTTCTAGGATACGGATGTACCTAGAGACCTCGCTTGGATCACCATACATGAAGATAACTTAATGCTCGGTAGGTAATCAGTCTATCCCCGCTCAATGATGTAGCTAGGGTTTTATCTATCGTAGGAGATTAGAGGTCGGGAGACCATGATCATACATCTAACCTTGTGTTTCATTGATTCGACAGTTAATAAATTACTCATATAAATGATATTGATTACATGAATCCTGATAAAAGCTGCAGCCCTGGATCTTTCCCAAATCATTATTTGAAACTCGTGAAACTGAATCTTATTATTTACATTTTGTTTAAAAAAATTTAGAAATAGAAATAGACAACTCTTTAAATCTGGAAATACATTTGTGGTTAACTGAGAACTAGAGAAATTGATAGTTTCTAAGCGTGAGTCCCTGTGGGTACGATACCCGACTCTTGAAAATAGCCACTTTATTACTTGTACGATCACGTGCACTTGCGTGTGAGATTAGACCGCGACAATGAGTATGAGAATGAGGAAAATATATCATGATTCTACACTATCATCGAGATCCTTCATATCATGAAGCATAACTCTTGAATTCATAATTCAAATTGAAGAAAGAGTTAAGAGTAGAGTTCAACAAAGTCATTGAGTTAAATTGTGAATCATTTGAGATTAACTATTGATTTGAACTAAGTTTTGAGGAAGTAAGTATGAGAAGGAGAAGAGTCGTATACATGAGTTCCATATTGTTATTTAGACCTCGAGTCGAGTCATTCATGCCCATAATTCCGCATGAACTTCATAAATTGAGCATCTTTGAGAGGAGTAGTATCTTTAAGTTCTAAGTTTTGAGTATTGAGTCCTAACCTTTTGAGATTATATTCCTAATCATGGGACTACTACATGTTACCCATGAAGGTCCTTGAGTTGAGTAGTTCATGCCCATAATTCCGCATGAGCCCTATAAGTCGAGAAATGTTGAGATGAGAAGTATCATTGAGTCCTTCAGTTAAGTAGTTCATGTCCATAATTCCATATGAACCCTCTGAGTTGAGCATTCTTAAGATGAGTAGTACCATTGAGTCTTTAAGTTCTATGTAGGGTTATTGAAAACCTTGAATTGAGTCGTTCATGTCCATAATTCGGCATGAACCCTATTTTAAGAAGTCTTTTACAAATTTTTCCTAAACTTGTTTTAAGACTTGAGCAATTGAGTTGAGAAAGAGTAGAGTCGAATTCATTTTCTTTAAAATGATATATGGGAACTTAGTAGTCCCAAGAGTAAATGTTTTCACATTTAAAAGATAAGGAAACTGAGAATTCTAAAAGAGTTTTGAGCAATTTGAGTAACATCTCATTTAGAGAAATATTTAGAGTAATAATCTCAAACCACAGAGAAAGAGTTATGTTTTTAAACATATGAGCCGAGTATATTTGGGAGTAGTATTGAGCACCGATATGAGAACGAGTTCATAATAACTCAAGTCTCCTTAAACCATGTAGCCATCGTGGGTAGAAAGGGTCATACTTTGTAGATGATTCCTTAATGCTTTTTAGCATAGACTAGTGGATCCACTTAGTTGAGAAGTTATATACCTCGGCAAAGTATAGGACAGTTCTAACAGCGTGGGCGAGACGCTGTGCACGGGTGCCAAAAACTTGTTGCTCCCAATTGCACACACAAGTGTACGTGATCGAACAAGTAATATAGTAGCTCTTAAAAGAACCGGATTATTGAACCCAAAAGACTTGTCAATTAATTATTTTTTCTAAATTCTACTAATTCTAATTATTTATTTAGGGGAAGGATTTCAAAGATGAATATATAAACTAAATTTAAAATAAAGATAAAATAACTAAAAACAATTAACTAAGAAAAGATAGATTTTTCACACAATCAATGAATGAATCGATCTAGGATTATAAGTTAACTAACAATCATGTTTAGCATCAATTACATCAACTTATTTGATGATCTAGTTATTGATTCACGAGGTTGATAATATCGTCTGATCTACAGACCTCTAATTGTCTACCACAATTGACACCCTAACTACATTGTTAAGCGGTGATAGACTGAACCAACTATGGAGCATTACGTTGTCTTCCCGTATTTGAGCCAAGAAAGGCATCTAGGTATATCCCTATCCTAGACACAAATCAATTCAAGTTGTCACTCCCAGAGGCTACCCACTGGGTGTAAACATCGGACCTAGGATCACTAGTGACCCCAAGCTAACCCTAAGCTGGCATAAAATAAATAAACTGAACAAATGTATGAAAAGATAAACTAATACATAAGCTAAATCATTAGCTAACTTAATGATGGGGAATACCCAATACTGGTCTGAATATATATAAAATTCTAAAAGTTTTGTTATACTGAACAATAACTCAAAAACTAAAGTTGAATGTAATACTATGTCTGAAAAAGCCTCTAACTAACTAAAGTTGCGAGGACATGCCCCCAGCTAACTCTAGCAAAACTGAAACTGAAAGATAGAAAGTAAAGGAAAACATGTCTATCGTCCTCGAAGAATGAGGACTCACCACTTATACTGCTGAAATGGAGATTGGGAACTGATCTATGTGTGATCTAGATGCTAAGGACCTGAACCTACATCATAAGAAGCTGTAGCGCAAAGTATGCGTCAGTACTTTGAAGGTACTGAGCATACATGATAGGATAAAGCTGAACAATATACATAACTGAACAAAGCATACTGAGCAATGATATAAGATGAACATGATGAATATACTAAAGATACTGAATATGAACTAAACTGAATGCAATGACCGAATTCATAACATGCTGAAACTGAATACTGAACTGTTACTGATAACCTCGTCAATGTAATAGAATCTGACTGTGGGAGCTACTATTAACGGACATAAAACCACGTGAGGTAAATGTGGTTTCCGATGTATACGCCTCATGGAGAGGACCTAATATACCTTGTCAAGGGTATAAAGGCATGACTGGCGTGATCACTAAATATGATGCCCACATAGGGGATTTAACCTATAGGGCACGTAGTTCTGGGACTGTGAGGGTGACTGACCGTGGTCCAACTCGGTATTAAGCCTACTCCCAACTGAATATGTATATGATACATTATGACTGAAATACTGAATAGCTCAAAATACTGATATGCAAATACTCATACTTGAAAACTCTTTCTCAAAAACAATTCAAAATCCGTCGTTTGACCTACAGGGCTTCACTAAAACAAGCATAACTTTTTACTCCGAGATCAGATTTTAGCAAAATCGGTGGCGTTGGAAAGGGGATTCAATTATCTATTATCAGGTATGTCATGGGACACCTAATTATTTTTGTGCTAAGGATTATGAACATTTGAAATTTACTTAACATCAATTTCCCTCTAACTAGTTGATAACCCTCAACTACGGTCAGACCTACGATCCGTTGGTCCAACCACAGACCGTACTGGTCGACTATGGGTGGGATCAGAGGCTATAATGATTTGGGCATTAATGGTGGAACCCCACCTACGGTTTGTTTTCCTACCTACGGTATGTGGTCCTACCTACGGTCCGTGGGTGGTTCCATTGATACTGGCACCAGATTTTCTGAAAAACTAAGATTTTCTTCATTTTGAGATTCGAGGTATTACAATATCTCTCCCTTGGGAACATTCATCCTCGAATGAAGTCTAAACTAGCTAGGTATAGAGGGAAAGAGCTGCAATCCCTACCACTAAGTACTAAAAACTGATATCTGACTGAACTGAGTTCCAAGAACATGCAAATGTGCTGAAAATGCAAGAACAACCGAAGGAATAAGGTACTAAGATTGAATTTATGCAAGAGTAAACTGAGAGACTGGAGAGGAAACTATTATCTCAAGCTGAAATGAAATCGGAAGGAAAGAGGTGAGGATACTTGGCCTTCATGGCTTCTTCTTCTTTCCAAGTAGCTCCCTCTACGGACTGACTCCTCCAAGTTTGACAAATTTCACACACCCTTCAAACTCTAAGTTCCTTCTCCTTACATCTGCATAGGACTTCTGTCTTAAGTCTATTTCTGATGAGCTGAACTTTTTCCCATAGTTTTATAAACCGAATTTGGCCCAATCAAGGATGGTTCACCTACCAATCCACCTTAGGAATACATAAGCGACCATCATCCCCTTGGGAGAAAACCTCTACTTTCTATTGATGAACTGCACCTTCCAATTGAAGCAGTATAGGATCACTATCTTGTTTTTTTCTTAACCTTCGCTACCAATGAAGATTTCGATCTATTCTGGACTATCACACCACTATCTGACATGTCTGTAAGACTAACTCCTAAGCAAGCAAGCCAATGAAAATCTTTTGCTAATTCCTTCTTTTTTTCCTCAACATGTGCTACACTACCTTTAGATAGTCTACTAAGAGCATTTGCTACTACATTGGCCTTACCAAGATGGTAAAGCACACTCATATCATAGTCCTTGAGGAACTCAAGCCATCTCATCTGGCAAAGATTCAACTATTTCTGGGTGAACACATACTCAAGACTCTTATGGTCTATGAACACATCTACGTGAACACCATACAAGTAATGTCTCCAAATCTTAAGTGCAAATACCACTCCTGCAAGCTCGAGGTCATGAGTCGGATAATTATTCTTATCCACCTTAAGATGTCTAGAAGCATAAGCTATAACCTTACCACGCTGCATCAGTACACAACCTAGGCCGACTCTAGATGTATCACAATAGATCACATAATCGTTTGAACCCTCTAGCAGAGTCAAAACAGGAATTGTAGTCAACCTAGTTTTCAGTTCTGCTAAACTCCTCTCACAATCATCTGACCACTGAAACTTGACCTTTTTCTAAGTTAACTTAGTCAATGGAGAAGCTATGGATGAAAATCTTTCCACGAACCTTCTCTAATAACATGTCAAACCCAAGAAGCTTCTGTAATAACATGTCAACCCCTGAGGTACCCCTTGGGCATAAACACAGGACCTAGTATTACGAGTGACCCCAAGCTAAACCTGAGCTAACATATCATAAGCAAATTAAACAAATCTATGAAAAGATAAACTAATACGGAAGCTAAATCATGAGATAACTTAATTATGGGGAATACCCAATACTGGTCTGAATATATATAAAATTCTAAGAGTTTAGTGATACTGAACAATCACTCAAAAACTAAAGTTGAATGTAATACTATGTCTAAAAAATCCTCTAACTGACTAAAGTTACTCGGACATGCCCACAACTAACTCTAGAAAAACTGAAAGTAAAAGAAAACATGTCTATCATCCTCGAAGAATGAGGACTCACCACTAATACTACTAAATTGGAGATCGGGAACTGATCTATGCATGATCTGGATGCTAAGGATCAGAACTTACATCACGAGAAGTACTTGGAAGGTATTGAGCATGTAGGATAGGATAAAGTATACTGAGCAATGATATAAGATAAACATGATGAGTATACTGAAGATACTGAATATGAACTAAACTGAATGCAATGACCAAATTAATAACATGTTGAAACTGAATACTGAACTGTAATTGATAACCTGGTCAATGCAATAGAATCTGACTGTGGGAGTTACTACTAACCAACATAAAACCACGTGAGCTAAATGTGGAGTTCGATGTATACGCCTCATCGAGAGAACCCAATACCTTGCCAAGGTATAAAGGCATAACTGGCGTGACCACTAAATATGATGCCCACGGAAGGGACTTAACCTACGGGGGCACAAACTTTTGGGACTATGAGGGTGACAACTCGGTATTAAACCTACTCCCAACTTGAAATGACCCAAAAGGTTCTTAAAAATGTGCTTCGAAAGTTACCGGAAACTTGTTTAGCTATATCAAAAAAAAATCCGTTTCGTTTTTGGAAAGTCGGACTTCATATTCTTGTTTAGGGGGTCAAATTGAGTGGGAAATGGGTCTAACCCAAATTTTAGAGCAACCGTATCAAAATCCGAAATTTCCAAGTGAAGCCTTTTTCGAGGGTCTACTTTGGAGGGTCATATATCCTAGAACACAAATAATTGGGTGGCCCATAACTTATCCATGTAAATCCCTTTGAGTTAGCTACCTAACGCACATCGTTTCACCTCATTCGGAGTTCGGACAAAGAAGTTATGCCCATTTTCGTAAAATCTGTCCGGCAGGAAATGCAATTTCCAGTGAGCGTTTTTACTGTTCACCCGCCTCATTTTTTTTTCTAAGTGTTGGACCATTTTTCCAAAGGGCATATGTTATTTCCTATATACCATTAGTTCAATTCCCATCTCTAAAACATTTCCCAAAACACCTCTCCCATACTTAGACACATTTTCTCTCAAGTTCTCTCAAGAACCCTAATCCAAAACCTTCCTCAAGATTGAAGAGACTCTTGCTCCAAGTTCCAAGCTTCCATTGAAGACACTCTCAAGACCTTCATAAGAACTCAAGGTATGTGGTGTTGAACTCATGGGTCCTTCCACCCATAGTGCCTAGACTCTATTCTACTCACTAATTCATGGTTTAAGTTAAGATTCATAAATTAGTCTTGTTCTTTGTAATAATTTCCTGCACATTGAATTTTAAACATGAAAAGTGATTGTTTTGAGCATGTTGTGACTCTAGAACTTGAATCTAAATTTGGAATGGATGTGGAGATTTTCATGTGGTATTGTGGGTGTTAAAAGGTGTTGTTGTAGGTTGTTCACTGGTTTGGCTGCATAATTACTACCCTATTTTCCATGCTCTTTGATTCCATTACATGCCTTCAAGGTGTTTGACAAAATGTCCAACTATGGAGAATTGATGAATCGATGCTTTAAAGCTTGAGTTATGAGATGTATGGCAATCCAGAGATGTGTTGATGACAAACTAAGCTTGTGTATATGTTCATTCCATACGTGAGATTGCATTAGAGCCTAATGGGAATTTCCTATATAAAGTGTTGCATGACCATGCCCGGTCCGGGGGAAAAGAACCGGACAACCATGTGAGAGGTTTATATCTCACCACCTAGGATGCTTGGGGTGTGACCAACATCAACCATGTGAGAGGTTTATATCTCACCACCTAGGATGCTTGGGGTGTGACCAACATCAACCATGTGAGAGGTTTATATCTCACCACCTAGGATGCTTGGGGTGTGACCAACATCAACCATGTGAGGGGTTTATACCTTGCCACCAGGGTGTCCGGGTGTGAACGGCATCCCCCATCCTAAGTTGGGGTTATAGATTGGTTGGATCATGCATACACATATGATATCTACTATTAGTATAGATTTACTTAAACATGTTTTGACTTCACTTTGATCATGCATCCTCATATTGTTATTCATAATGCCTATGAAACTATTTCTTGTATTTCGATTGTGTCCTTGTCTATTGTTGTGTTGCACCCCGCATACTTAGTACATTCCAAGTACTAACGCATATTTTGCCTACATGATGTCACCATGTAGGGACCGGAGCTACTCTTGATCCTTCTCTCCATTCACGTGGCTAGTACGGTGCTTATCCGAGTTTGTTGGTGAGTCCTCAATGATTCGAGGGCTATGTTATGTTTCCTACTCCTATGTTTTGAGACTTTAGCTTGCAATTGTATTTTGACTATGAGGGGAGCCGGTAGTATGTCATGGCCCCCGTCCTATCTATGTATGTAGAGGTGTGCGTTGGACAAGTATTTTGTAAATGAGCTTGACTCTTGTTCTATGATGTCATTTTGAAATGGTTTGCCCTTAGTCCCTATTTCCCGTTAATTAATGTTGATTGTACTTCCGCGACCGATGAAGTGTGATGACAAGTTTGAGAGGCTTGTTTTCGGTTCCTTCGGGTTCCTCATTCGCCATGTCACGTCTAGGCCCTAGGCTTGGGTCGTGACACAACTGAATATATATATGATACATTATGACTGAAATACTGAATAGTTCAAAATGCTGACATGCAGATACTTATACTTGAAAACTCTTTCTCAAAAACAATTCAAAATCATACTATAATATGATCATTAATGATTCGGGAAGGCATACTGCATAAACATTGATGGTATATCTAGATACCATACTGCTCATACATTGATGACATACTCGATTGTCATACTAATCATGTTTTAGAAAACTCTTTTCTCGAAACTCATATTTGATTTTCTCAAAACTCAGTTTAAGAGCTCAAGTGTTGGCTTTAAAAAGTTTCTCAAGATTTATAACTCAAAATAAGGTTCATGCTGAAATATACTGATAATGTGATGTTCGAAACTGGAGCATGTATATCTGTTTAACTGACCTAGCATGTGTAATTCATGAACTAAGAGAATATACACAACTAGGTTTCTGAGTTTCATGCAAAGAACAAAGCAGCGAATCCACAAAAAACATGATAATCTGATTAGGAATACTCTAACAGCTAAATCGCAACAATTATCTAAAGTTCTAGAAACCCTAGGTCTAAACATGATATAGAGAATCAAGAATCAGATTGAATTCTAGGGACCTAATGGGTGAAACGAACCCACTAGTGAAATCCCACATACTTGGTGACGAAATCTACTAAGAAATCCTTTGAATTTCAAGGATGAAACTTGAAGAACACCGTTGCTTGTTCTTAAAAGAAACTGGCGCCTTTTTCTCCTCTTTTCGTTCTAATTTGGATGATATTTGGAGAATAAGGGTTTTGGGTAAGTTTGACTAAGTTATTAGGCTTATTCTGAGTAAAACGATGTAGTTTAGGCATCAAATGATGTAGTTTAAGTGCCCAACTCATAGGGGAAAGGAACAAAATGACCCTAACTTAATTCTAACGAAGCCCATCCACGGATGGACCTACTGTTCATCGTTTAACCTACCGGCCGTCGTTTGGGTTCATCGGTCAAGTCTACCCGATAGGGTTTCACTAAAATGAGCATAACGTTTTACTCTGAGATCAAACTTTAGCAAACTCTGTGGCGATGGAAAGAGGATTCAATTATCTATCATTTGGTAGGTCATGGGCCACCTACTTCCTTTTGTGCTAAGGGTTATGACCATTTCAAGTTGACCCAACAACAATTTCCCTCTAACTGGTTGCTGACCCTCACTTACGGTCCGTAGGTCCAACTCCGTACTGGTCGACCGTGGGTGGGATGAGAGGCTATAAAGATTTGGGCCTTAATGACAGAACCCCATCTATGGTTTGTGGTCCTACCTATGGTCTGTGGGTGGTTCCATTGATACTGGCACCAGATTTTCTGAAAACTCGGATTTTCTTCGTTTTGAGATCCGAGGTGTTACACAAGTGATATGCAAGAAAAGATCATGCTCCTTATATTCCACATTATATCCCTCTATTCCTCTCCCGAGTTCAAAAGAAGACAATAAATTTATTTTAATGGTGGTCAAACATCAAAGTAGTAATCACAAGAATATAAGAACAACTAATATGATAAAAAAAATGCCGAATCAAAATCACTAAACAATCATTTTGTATGTAAATATAATCCAAGAACGAGAAGTTTAACTCCACATAGACATAGAACAATTACAACGAATCATTCAAATAAAAAATGTAAAATAAATAAAAGAGAAGAACAAGATAAAACCCTAGACCAAAAGTTATTTTATACATTGTATCCTCCTCCTTAATAATTATTATTATGGATTATTTATAGATGTCCTACATAAAATAATTGAGTCCAAAACCAATTGGAAAACCAAAACCCAAACGAAATTGTATTCCTGCGTGAAAGTTCACAACAATTGTTGTTGCCTTCAAATTCATATGACACGTGGCAGACCATCTATACTTCAATTCAAATTCTTCTTCAAGTGCTCTTCGAATATATTATATATTATTATATTCAATTTAAACCTGCTTGATTTCCTTTTTCAACCTTCCATCTTTAATTCGTTTTAGCTTCAAACTTCTTCATTTTTCCACCAATTTAATCCTACAAATATAATATATTATTTAGCACAATCTATAAAATTTAGGCTCAAAAAGGACAAGAGACAAATACTAAATGTGAGGCAAATTATGATTTAAATATGTATTTTAGCCTCACATCAACACCCCACACTTAAACGTTTGCTCGTCCTCGAGCAAACATTAAAGCTCATCTCAAAAATCTTTGATACAAACAATTAGGCCATGTACAAATTTCAAAACATCAAGTACACTTCTTGATTATTATGCAAGATATACTAATAATCAACAAACCTCTAACCTCCTAACCTCAAGGAAGGACTCTGAACTCATCAAATTTAAACTTGTTCACCAATTCTCATCAAAGAAAGCTAATAAAATTACCTATCTATCATGAAACAAGTGCCCTCACAAGAAAAAATAGTCCACACACTCAAATCAAAAGATTGAATATAAATTAAGTACTTAACATCAAAGAACACTCTCACACTCACAAAGAAAATTCACATGTATGCACAAAGAACCATAGGCTTGCCCATTATGTACATCTCCACTAATTAAGTATGCTGAAATAGAATCAAATTGGACTTTTACGGGTTATAGTGTAGGCTAGGGGACGGGTAGGAAAACTATATAATAGTGATTTATACTTCCTTAAACACTTTGCAATTTCAGACTTCATCACCCATTATTTTCTTTTCTTTATTTTCAGCCATCTCTTCAACAATTATTTCACTAGTAATTCTCATCATCTCAAGAATGCTTCAATCATTTTTTTAAAGAATATATATATATTTATATATTGTTTTGTTTTTCTCTTTTTTTTTTCTTTTTTTTCATGCACATTCTTTCAAAGAGGGTTTTTTAATCACTTTATATCTATCATTGATCACCTTTTACACTCAACCATCCCTTTTCTTCAGATTTAACAATTAGAATAAGTCTATGCTACAGTGCAAAAACTAGGAATTCAATAAAAAAGTCAAGGCAAAATTATGGCTACCAATAAAAAGTTAAAAGTCTCACAGGGGCTACTAGTGATATATATCTGAAAAGGCTAAAATTTACAAGACAAATCAAAGAAAGCCTATTATCATCTCCTAAACAAAACATCACTTTTTATTTCGCTTCAATAACATGCATGGCAATTTCTAGACTAGGATGCAAGACATGAAATAAACAAAATCTCACCACATATGACGCAAGTAGCAATCAAGATGGATCAATTCTACTTCTAAGACAGACAAGATTATAACAAACTATAGAATAAAATAAGTTATATACAAAGTCACAACCATGAACCTAGATGTCAAAGAGTTTGCAATTTTGTTAGCAATCAAGCATTCACAAGAAAGTACTACTCAAAATTAGGCCGAAATAGCAAGTATCACACAACTCAAAGGAGTCTTTTCTTTTCTCTCCAATAAAATAAAATAAAAAATGAAAATTTATTCCTAAAAAAAAAAAAAGACACTCGGTTCAAAGGGACTATCCTCATGAAAAGAACCGAAAAAAAGCCAAGGAATCCATCCTAAAAATGAAAAGACTCAATAAAACAATAAAAACTAGGAATTCATTCCTCCACCGCACACTTAAAAAGATGTTATGTCCCCAAAGCATCAAATAAAATTTAAAACAAGGGTTAGAAAAACTTCCTGTGGCCTTTTAGGCCTAGCTAGTAGCATGTTCTCTTAATTTTCCTCAAGGGTCGTACGCACCCCCACACTTAAGCTCAAACGTGCTCCTTCGCTTCAAACTTTTGGGTACTCAGACTTCCCCTAATCCGCAAAAACAAGATCAAAAGAAATTTAAAAAAGTGACACTAATAAAATACAATAACATAAGAAATTGTTTTTTTTAATTGTTTTAATTTTTATAAAAAAACTTAAATTAATAAAAACAAAAAATTTAACGTAGAGAAACAATTAATTTCTAAGTCCCGGCAGCAGCGCCAAAAACTTGTTGCTCCCAATTGCACATGCAACTGTACGTGGTCGCACAAGTAATATAGTGGCTCTTAAAAGAACTGGATTATCGAACCCAAAGGACTTGTCAATTAATTATTCTTACTAAATTATACTAATTCTAATAATTTATTTAAGGGGAGGATTTCAAAGATGAATATACATTAACTAAAACTAAAATAAAGATAAAATAACTAAAAATAATTAACTGAGAACAGATAGATTTTTCACACAATCAATGAATGAATCGATCTAGGATTATAATTTAACAATCATGTTTAGCATCAACTCCATCAACTTATTTGATGACTAGTTATTGATTCACGGGGTTGATAATATAGTCATGATCTCCCGACCTCTAACCGTCTACCACAATTGACACCCTAACTACATCGTTGAGCGGGGATAGACTGAATCAACTATGGAGCATTCTGTTGTCTTCCTGTATTTGAGCCAAGCAATGCATCTAGGTATATCCCTATGCTAGACACAAATCAATTCAAGTGATATACAAGAAAAGATCATGCTCCTTATATTCCACATTCTATCCCTCTATTTCTCTCCCCAGTTCAAAAGAAGACAATAAATTTATTTTAATGGTGGCCAAGTATCAAAATAGTAATCACAAGAATATAAGAACAACTAATATGATAAACAATTATGTCGAATTAAAATCACTAAACTATCATTTTGTAAGTAAATATAATCCAAGAACGAGAAGTTTAACTCCATATAGACATAGAACAATTACAACGAATCATTCAAATAAAAGATGTAAAATAAATAAAAGAGAAGAAAAAGATAAAACCCTAGACCAAAAGTTATTTTCTACATTGTATCCTCCTCCTTAATAATTATTATTATGAACTATTTATAGATGTAGGATATACTAAATAAAATAATTAAGTCCAAAATAAATTGAAAAACCAAAACCCAAACGGAATTGTATTCCTGAGTGAACAATGGCAACGTTCAACAATTGTTGTTGCCTTCAAATTTATATGACACGTGGCAGACCATCTATACTTCAATTCAAATTCTTCTTCAAGTGCACTTCTAATATATTATACACTAGGTAATAAACTCGCGCTTCACGCGGGCATAAATAATTTTTTAAAATTTTTGAATAACTTTTTCAATAATCAATTGTTATAAGAAAAAAGAGAGTAAATTTTAGTAGGTTTTAAGAACATTTCAACAGAAATTAAATGATTTGACATTATCACATATCTCAAGAATTGTAAATATATAATGAATGATTAAAATTATCTTGATATTGAATCAGTTTTATCTTTTACATAATTTATCATAATATATATATATATATGTTTGATGATATAATTGTCTTGTTAAAACTGAGTGATGTTTTTATGTAGCGATTAAACATCACTTATTCTATTTTTTTTTGTACATGAAAAATATAGAATCTGATAATTTTATGGTTATAATAACTCCTTGTGAAAAAAAAAATTATGTAAAAGTTTTTGATAATCAATATTAGTTATAAATAAATTAAGACCGTTAAAAATGTACACCACAACAACACAAATTAATTTTTTTTATTATTACTTTGTTACTCTAACAAAATTTATAGAAGGAGAAAAATAAATTTGAAACAACAGCAACATAATATTGTTGACCCCTTTAAAAATTCATTCTTCATTAAACTGTTGTTATGAAGGCCCTTCTAGATGCTTCATGAATGCAACTTTATGACTTTTTTCAGAAATACGTATGCATATTTTTTGCATTATGAAAGTACAAGTAGATCAAAATGTTGGATTCTAGACTCATGTTTAAGAAATATTCTCGAACATTACAAGATTAAAAATGAGTCTAATCTAGATAACTCAAACGCTCAGCAATGACTTGAGACATGAAGGACAACATATCTATGTTAATAAACATGTCTTTTGCAGCTTAAGATATTACTTTTATTTAGAGTAGGTTTTGTTTCATATTCTTCAAATTAAGCTTGCCGAAAATAGTCATAACTCACACATGAAATTTTTAGAAGAGCCGAATGAGAAGGAAAAAAAGAAAAATATTAAAAGGATGAAAGTTTTGTCCAAGTGAGATCATATGCATACCAAACGAAAAATAATCAATACAATTTTAAGGAGACAACAAAACAGCGAGAAAAGACATACATTAAACGGAGTAAACTATGAGATATCCAATGATGATAAAAAATTATTCTAACCAGAAAAATTCCTATGTTTTGAATAACATACCTCAAAAAATGGACTACACTTCAATCAACTTTGAATCCTTAAAGTACTCATAATATCCACTGATAAAATTTGATAACACAAAATCTCAACAACAACATAAAAAATAAAAAAATATGGGCATGCAAAGTTATGAACTCTCAAAGGACTTTCTAAAGAACACAAAATCTCATCCTTGTATGTGAATGAATGACGTTGTTGATGAAGAAATTAGAGATTTGTAAGGGCTTTTTTTTATTGTACCTTCAACAATTCTAGTAGAGAAAATTTGTTTGAATACTCAATTAACGTTTGCTATTTAATCTGTACTATCAAATACTTATGACAATAATTTTGCAGAAACATAAACAACAAAGTTTAAACATGTACTATAAAACAACAATTAATAATATAAGCCTAAATTAATTACGGTAAAAAACATACTAGGATCTGAAATAGAATGAAAAAAATTGATCCCACTGAATGCATAGCGTATCCTTAAGGAAATTATTTCCCTCTAACACCCGAGGTTCAAAGGAATAGGTCCTCTCAGGATAGAACGATTCTATTCATCAGTGTATTGATACAAAAACACTGGTGTTAGTGAGTCATTCAACAGGAGCAAAGTACACAAATATTTACTTGTCCAAAAGAAGAAGAAGAAGTTCAAAATTTTCATTGTTTAAAATGAGAGGAAATTCCTCTATTTATAGACAACAAAGGGTAGTGTGAACAAATGTTTATTGTGTCTTATCAGAGAGGTCACAACTCTTTGGAAAAGGTACAACCCTTTGGAAAGGTCACAACCTTTCATAAACGTCACAACTTTTCATAAAAGCCGCAACTCTTCATAAAAGTCACAACTTTTCATGAAAAGGGAAGGCTAGTTTTGGAAATAAAATAAATTAAAAGGGAATCTTGATTTGTGTGCCACGTAGGCGGACCTAGGGTTATATATATATATATATATTATTCAATTTAATCCATTAAGTTGTATGCTTGATTTCCTTCTTCAACCTTCCATCTTTAATTCGTTTTAGCTACAAACTTCTTCATTTTTCCACCAATTTAATCCTACAAATAAAATATATTGTTTAGCACAATCCATAAAATCCAGGCTAAAAAAGACAGCTATAAATACTAAATGTGTGGTAAATAATGATTTAAAATATGTATTTTAGCCTCACATCATTGTCGGTTAGAGAAACTCCCACAGAGTTATATTATATTTTATTATATAAAAATTGAGTTGTTATTGTATTCTTCAAAACGTTGAGTTGCTTATGACTATTTTATAAGCTTTCCATATAGTGCATGTGTATTGTTGCTTTATATTGAGTTGAGTATCCGGAGTTGAGTACCTAGAGTCGAGTATCTTATTATTGAGTTGAGCCTTATTTCACTGAGTTGAATATCTTATCATTGAGTTAAACTATGTTTCTTTGAGTTGAGTTGAGTTGAGAAGGGGTAAGTATGTTTCTTTTTCACCAATTCAAGCTTATGTTTATGCTTTAGAATTCCCCTTACATGCTCGTACATTTCATGTACTGAGCCATTTGGCTTGCATCATTTCATGATGCAGATACATGTATTCAGGATCATCAATAGGAGCTTCGTTGATACCACAAGGAGTTCAAGTTAGTTATGATGAGCCTCTTTACTTTGGATTTCATTTACTTTCAGTTTTGTCAGGATGTCGTGGGTCTTGTCCCGACTTCCATCTTTTTCATTTAGAGGCTTCATAGATAGACAGTAGAGTTTCAGAAGTTTGTTAATTTATTTTTTAAAATGTTTTAAAGACTTAAGTGGCCTATTTTATGGCGAGTTGAATATATTATTTTTATTCAGAATTTTTCATTTGAGTTAAAGATTTGTAATTGAGTTCAATGAATTTTATTCAGTTTTAAGCTTTGTATGCTTGAGTTAGTCTTCCGCTTGTAGTCAGCCAAGATGAGGGTTCGATTGGGGAGCAGAAATGGTTCTCGAGTGACGGCCACGTCCAGGGTGTAGGCTTGGATCGTGAAATCTTTTGCCAACATTCTTGGCATTAGAGACTTACTCCAAGTTAAGATCCATCCTTTCCTCAAGCATGAATTGGTAAAGTAAGAGAGAGAAAAAGTGAAATATTGTGAGATCTTTTTCGAGAGAAAACAAAAAAAATTCATGGCAGGGAATGATATAATAGCTTCATCGCAGCCCCTAATTCCAATTTTGAAAGGGGAAAATTATCAATTCTGGAGTGTAAAGATGAAGACTATTTCCAAGTCTCAAGAACTATGAGATGTAGTTGAGACTAGATTTCCTGAAGGGAATGCAAATAAATTGAGAGGACTTCGGAAGAGAGACTCTAAAGCTCTGTTCACGATCCAGCAAGCTCTTGATGATGAAATTTTTCCTCAGATATCAGCTTCTGAAACTTCCAAACAAGCATGGGAGATCCTGAAGCAAGAGTACTTTGGAGGTGATAAGGTAATCACTGTTAAATTACAAACTCTTCGACATGATTTTGAAATATTATTCATGAATGAAAATAAATCTGTGCAAGGATATTTGTCTAGAACATCTGCTATTACTAATAGGAAGAGGTCTCATGTGAGAAAATTGATAATCAGATTGTTGTGTTTTGAGTGTTGAGAGGTTTAACCACTTTGAGATTTTTGTTACAACATTTAGGAATCTAAGGACCTATCTACCTATTCTTTCGATGAATTAATGAATTCCTTGCTAGCGCATGAAGATAGGCTAAATAGGTCCCGTGAGAAAGTTCAAGAGAAGGCATTCCAAGTTAAGGGGGAGTTTTCCTATAAGAAAAAAATAGAAAACTCAGCCAGACGAGGACATAACAGAGTCAATTTCCGTGGTCGGGGTGGTAGTGGCAGCGAAAGAGGTAAAAACCCAGTTGATGAATTTCGTTAAGAGAAATATTCAATGCTGATGCTGCAAGAAATTTATCCATAAAGAAGTTGATTGCTGGACAAAGGAGAAAGATGAGCAGAACGAAGCCAATTTCACAAAAAATGTGTAAGAATAAAGTAAGTTGTTTATGGCTAGTTCCCAAATAACTGAAAGTGCAAATATTTGGTTGTTCATTTATAGCCATCAGTCGATGCTCCAATCACATGTCAAGTTTTTAGTCTCTATTTAGGCATCTTGATGAGTCCCAGAAAAGTGAGGTCCGACTAGGAGATGACAAACAAGTTTACATTGAAGGGAAATGTACAATTGAGATAAAAATTATCCAAGGTAATGTGAAATTTTTATATGATGTGCAATATGTCCCTACTTTGGCTCATAATTGGTTAAGTATTGGATAATTGATGATTAGTGGCTACTCAATTATTTTTTATGATAATGCATGTGGCATTAAGGACAAAAAATCTAGACATACGATAGCCCATGTGCCTATGACTAAATAAAATGTTTCCTCTTGATATTTCAAATGTCGGCAATGCTGACTTAGTTGTTAAAGGAAAGAAAGAGACTAATTTGTGACACTTACATTGGACATTTGAATGTTAATGGGTTGAAACTTTTGGTTAAAAAAGATATGGTTATTGGCTTGCCAAAAATCAATGAACTTGACTTGTGTGAAGGATGTATATATGGGAAGCAAACTAGGAATTCGTTTCCAGTGTGAAAATCATGAAGGGCTACAACTTGTCTTGAACTTGTACATGCTGATTTGTACGAGCCAATGAAAATGAAATTCCTTGGTGGAAGTCGATATTTTTTTATGTTTACTGATGAATACAACCACTTTAGTTGAATTTATTTCTTGAAATTCAAATCTGAAAGCTTTGAGCATTTCAAGAAATTTAACGTATTTGTAGAGAATCAAAGTGGCAACAAGATAAAATAACTTGTACCGATAGAAGTGGTGAATTCTTGTCTAATGATTTTAATTTGTTCTATGATGAGAATGAAATTCACAGGAAATTACTTAAAGCACCATATACACCAGAGCAGAATGGTGTGGCCAAGAGGAAGAATAGGATGGTGGGGGAAATGGCTCGAAGTTAACTAAAAGTAAAGTGCCAGATTATTTTTGGGGAGAAGTTGTTTGAACCATTGTTTATCTTTTGAACATCTCACCAACAAAGGCGGTTTAGAACGCAACACCTCTTGAAGCTTGGAATTGTAAGAAGCCTCGAGTATGCCACTTAAGAATCTTTGGTTGTATAGCACGTGCTTTGGTTAATTTTCACTCTAAGATTGATGAAAAATCTATAAAATGCATTTTCGTTGGCGATAGCCTTCAATCCAAAGTATATCGTCTATATAATGATCCCATAAGTGGTAAAGTGATTATTAGTAGAAATGTTGTGTTTAATGAGGATGCAAGTTAGAACTTTAATTCTGGGAACATGATATTCAATATCCAATTGTTACCTACTGATGAAGAACCTACATTAGATTCTGGAAATTCACCCAATTCTTCTTCCGTAAGTTCATATGTTAGCTCATCAATTGCACCATCAACAACTGTTGCACGTGATAAGTCTTCAGTTGAGCCAATTCCACTAAGAAGATCAACAATGGAAAATAAATTGAATCCTAAGTACTCTAACACTGTAAATACTTCTTGTCAATTTACTTTGCTCGTTTCAGATCCTGTTTGTTATGAAGAAGCAGTATAACAATCTGAATGGAAGAATGCTTTGATTGAAGAGATGCAAGCAATTAAAAGCAATTCTGAATGGGAGTTAGTTGATGCACCTGAAGGAAGAATGTAATATGGCTCAAATGGGTGTTTCAAACAAAGTACAATGCTGATGGGAGCATTCAAAAGCATAAAGCTTGGCTCGTGGCAAAAGGATATTCACAACAACAAGACTGCTTGGATGACTGAAAAAATCACTTCCGGAATTTGTTTCAACTTTGGTTCTGGAGCTGTGACATGGAGTTCAAAGAAGCTGGAGGCACAATAGCTTTGTCGACATATGAGGAAGAGTATACAACAACAAGTTTAGCAGCACGACAAGCTTTATGGCTTTGAAAAGTACTTGAAGATTTTAATTATGAGCAATAGGAGCCTTCTGAGAACTTTTTCTGATAGCAAATCCGCAATTTCTATGGCTAAGAATCCCTCTTTTCATGGGAGAACTAAGAACGCCGATGTGCAATATCACTTTATTCGGACATTGATAGCTGACGGAAGAATAGTGTTAGAAATTCTGCAGCACAAATGAACAAGCAGTGGATATATTTACGAAGTCTCTTTCCCAAGCTAAGCATGAATACTTCAGGTTGCAGTTGGGAGTGTGTGATTTTGAATCAAGGGAAAGTGTTAGTTGACTGATTCAAAATTTTAGTGCTAGTAGTGACAGTACTTTTAGGAGTCTTTTATATTTCCAGCTAACTAGCTCTAGGAATCCTAATTAGTTGATGTTAGTTAGTTAGCCGGTCATGAGTTAGTGCTAAACTAGTACCCTATTTTTCCTCTAGTTTTGATTCTTTCCAAGTTCTATTTAAAAGACTTGTATTGTTGTTTTCCGAAAGCAGTAGAAAAGATCAGTTTCTCTCTGTTAAATCTTATTTGAGTAGTCGTTCATCTCTTTTGCCAACATTATCAATAATAATAGTACTCTTTGAGCTAATTTAATTAATGATTTTATGTCATTTAAGAATACTATATTAAAAACAATAAGTATGTAAATATAAAAAAGACAACACTAAATAATTCACTGTGTGGGTGTATTTTATTTACTCAAGAACTCTTATTAATATTTTGTTTTAAATCACTAATTTTAAAGAATTTGGATGTCAAATTGTTTCAATCTAGTGAATAGGGCTAGTGTATACACTGGTAAATGAGTACTTATGCTAGTCTAGTAGATTGAATTTCCCATACATTCAAAATGTTGCAATTTCTACACATTAGTAATTTGTTATATTAAATACAAAAGAACTGCTGCTATAAATGCTTTGTATGATCCGTCTCATAAAAAAATTCCTCCTACACAAAAGACAGAATTGACATTTTAATACCTTTGGCAACTAAAGAAATCATGGAAACCATTTTAATCCAAAATCTTGAGTGATTTTACCTGTAAAAGCTCTTCAATAATGTCTTCCATAGTTATTATTCCAACTACCTCTTCATCATCAGGGATATTTGGCAGATCATTTTCACATTAGCATGTGTTTTTTGCTGTTTGAATATGAAAATTAGTTGCAATTCTTGGGAATGGAAAGTAACTAAATTCTTTATCAGTATATATGTGTTCCACATTAGCATGTGTTTGTGTCTCTGACTAGCCGTGTTCGACATTAACGTAACGCATGCCTCACGACTTTACCTTGAGTAAATATATTCTCACTATGATCCAATTTAATGTGTCATATTTTGAATTGTGAGATTAAAATAAATCTATCTTTAACCGTAAGTTATTTTATATATATTTTAAATATTTTGAATCGTCAATTATTGTGACTTATAGTATTTTTTAGGAATAAGGCACAAGAACCCCATACATTAAGACCGAAATCCCAGAGACTTACCTTAACTAAACTAAGATCCTATTATCCTCTGAATCCATTTTATTTTGTAATTTTTTAACACCTTTTGGCTTATGTGACATCCAAGTATCTCTCACGCACCTCAACTATGTGGAGTCACAGAGTGTGCCACGTAAGCCAAAAGGTGTATAAAATTACAAACAACAAAAAAGACCAGGGGTAATAGGACCTTAGTTTAGTTAAGGTGTATCTCTGGGATATCGGTAATACTCTAGCGGGGTACTTGTCTTATCACTACTTTTTACGTAGTTTATAAATATATAAATTTCATTTAAAAAAATTGAAGATTTCATGAGCAAATTCTTGATAAAATTTGGATTGTTTAACTCTCGAAAAAATAAATTAATAATACTATCATCCTTCAATCATGGCTTGACTTATAATTAAGATGATATGATTTACTCATTGTAAATAACTATAAGAAATAATTTTAGACAACTTCTTCTAGAATTCGGTTCATAAAACTATTTTTTTTTTTATTCATAATATTAATTTTTTTGTGGTTTACGATATTACAATTATTCTCTTATTTGATTTTTTTATTGTAACAGTACTTCTTTCAGCCTAGTATTTATTATTTATATAAATAAAAGCTTTTGTTTTAAAGATTTTACCCCGTTTCTAATATACTACTACTATTTTTGTTTGTTAAATTACTGTATGTTGGAATAAAAATGCTAAATTCGTTGACCAGAAGGTCATCTCTACTTTGTAAACATAATGTACTCCATGTTCTTCTTCTTGTGAACAATTGGAAAGATTATTTTTTTATGCTCATCTTACACATTGAAATTTTATTGGATAAAACTCATATCAAATTTTGGATTACATCTTGAATTTATGATTGGTTGATCAAGTCAAATTATTAGTTAATAAAAATGAATTAATGTTTATGTCAAAATTGTATAACTTAAATGAAATTCAATTACATTTAAACCAGTTTGTTGAGTGTTTAAATTCATAAATTTCCCTTATAGGTGCTGGTCTTGATATTTTTCCCCAATAAGAAACAACAACAACAAAAACATATCCAATCAAATCTACAAGTGAGATATGAGGAGATAGAATGTACGGATACCTTATCACTACCTCGTAGAGGTAAAAAGACTATTTTCAAAAGATCTCAACTCAAGTGGAATAACTTCTCAAATAAAGAAGAAGGAGAAAATGAAAACGATATAGAAAATAACAAGGAAATGATGAAAAGACTATAATATAGGAGCCAAAACAACAATAACCTCCATTCATTTAATGAAATTTCCTTAGACAAACTTGACTTCCAAATCTTACAAATTAAATGAAACTTAATAAATAACATATTATAATTTATTTGTTTGTAACGATCTGATCCGTCGTTATTTAAAGGCATCTCATGTGGAGTCTCAATTTTTTTTAAAAATATGTTGTCAATTTAAAATTGGGGTGACACCAAGAAAATTCTTGAATTTGATATTGATCCGGGCTGACGTCATTCAACCATAGTTGGAATATTTCTGCTATGGCGACATTGTTGTAGCGATGTGTCAGCCGTTATAGCAGGGTCAGCCGGGCAAAAACTCGAAAACGTTAATTCTTTAATTTACCTCCTCCTCTTCAATGGTAAACCATCCTCCTCTTCAATGATAAAACAAACAAGGGTTACTCCAAATAAACCTCCAAAATTCGCTCCAAGATAGAGGAGGGATTCTAGCGCAAAGAGGGTCAAACCCATTGATTTTCGATCTACGTCCATCAGAATTCGCCCCCACAGAGCTAGAGGCTCATGTTTAGAGTTCTTTAGTTGTTGTTGGACGTCCATGTAGGCAAGACTTACATGAATAGTTAGTCCTGTCTTTATTTGCATAATACCTTGTGAGCTGTCGGGAGTTTGCGTGTATATGCCTTCGGGCAGCTGAATGTATGGATCACTGTTGTGCAAGTGGATGTCGACAAGAGCTCGAAAGATTGTCAATTGATTTCATATTTTTTTCTTCTATTGTTTAATATATTAATTTGAAGAATGTTGTTACATTTTATGTATATTCTCTCTATGAATATAGTTTTCTTTATTTTTGTATTTTATATGAATTTCTTATTGTTATAAATTTTTAATTTCTTTTAGTTCAAAATAGTAACTTATGACTTTGCTGGAAATATGATAGTTACCAACTAAATGTTTTCCTCAGTAAAATCAATTATAGGGGAAATACCATTTTGAAATACTTAAGTGAGAAATTCATAAAGAATATATGAATAAAATTAAGTGTGAATAATAATCATTGATCAAAATTTAAAAACTAAGAATATTAAAAAATGAATAAAATTGAACTATTGAAAATCTAATTAGTCTGCGTGAAGTACAGATGAGTTCACTAGTAAAGATATAAGGCGGAAGTAGGTAGACAAGTTTAAAAATTATAGAAAATATTTAATGGAAATCAAGTACAAAAACAACAAAATACAACCCCCAATATTCAGTATCGTACGCACAAGAGCGATTATGAGTATGATGCATCAACTATTTCAACAACTGATACACTGTTTGAAAGATAAAAAGACAATAAAAAGTAAAGGATAGAATAATAAGTATGGACCTAGGGGTGTTCATGGTTTGGATAAAAATCGATCCAAATCGAAAAATCAAATCAAATCGATTAAATGAACCGATTTAATTTGGATTTTGGTTTGGTTTGGTTTTAGATTGTTAAGAACCGATAGTATGTGGTTTGGTTATGGTTTTGTTCGAAAAAAATCGAAGAAATAACCGAACCGAACCAACAAGTTATATACATAAATTTTATTATTATATATACATAAATTTTATTATTATATATACATAATATATTATATTCATAAACAATTTTAAAGATTTTATATATGTTTCATCAAAAATTATTTATAATTTACTTATGAAAGAAAAAATGTCCAAGGTGAGAACATTTTTCTTATTAGTTTCATGTATATGAGTGTCTATGGAAATTCTTTGTGAGACTGAAAATGTCATTGCCTCTTCCTTCTATGCCAAAATAGTGAATTTTAAAGTTTTATTCGGTAAATTCAATGATCGAAAGTTCTATAATGTCAGTCATTCTAACTATTTTTTTGTTTGAATGGATTGTTGTCACTTTTTTCACGTTTTGAATGAATTGTTTCTTTTATTTTTATGTATGGTTAATAACCGAATAACCGAACCAAACCAAACCAAAACCGAAAACAACCAAACCGATAAATATATATTATATTTGGTTTGGTTTGGTTTTGATAATTTTAAAATCTATTAAGTTGGTTTGGTTTTGGTTTTCACCAATAACCAACCCAAACCAAACTGTGAACACTCCTAACTGTATGGCACTGCAGATCAACTAGACAACTCACCAAATGTAATCCGCGCAAAAATGTATGAAAATTTAAGGGACTAACCGAGGAACAATGTCGGTTTTGTATCAAAATAATTTTTTAAATAGGAAAGTGCTAAATGGTCAGAAAATTAAAAAAATTATAATATTTTATTTATTTTAAAATAAATTGAGCTTTTTTCCATTTTTTAGTTAAAATGTATTAAAGTTAAAAGGGTAAAAATATTTTAAAATGTGAAATAACATAAAAAAAATATTATTCTGGCCAAATTTTCTAACAAAAAGATTTTTCATTTTAAATAATATAGTGAAATCAACGGATAGGATTGGTTTCCCCTCGGTTTATGTGACCGACCCTAGTCCCTCGATTTTTCTAGATCGGTATTGATGAAGTTTTTAGTAGTGATATATTACAGAGGCACATGATGTCTAACATCTGATTATCTAGAATTAATTGTAAATTTTATAAATAATAATATTACTCTATGAGCTAATTAAAGTAATGATTTTACGTCATTTAAGAATACTATACTAAAAACAAGTATGTAAAAATAAAAAAGAAAATCTAAATAATTCATTTTGTGGCGTCTCTCATTAATATATTTTTTTAAATCACTAATTTTAAAGAATTTGGATGTCAAGTTGTTTCAATCTAGTGAATACGGGGAGTGTATACACGGGTAACAACTGAGTACTTCTGCTAGTCCAGTAGATTGAGGGTGTGTTTGGTACGAAGGAAAATGTTTTTCTAGAAAATGTTTTCCTGGAAAACAAGTAGATTTTTGATTTATTTTCTCATGTTTGGTTGGTGACTAGAAAATATTTTCTGGAAAAGATTTTTTAGTGTTTCATTTATGAATGAAAATTATTTTTGAAAAAATATCTTTTATTTTTACTAGAGAGTAGAAATTAATTTTTGAATTGAAATTGATTTTTTTTTTTAAAGATAAACTTAAATTTTTTTTGGGAGGGTGGGTGGGGGGTGAAATGGTGTAAAAAAACTAAAAATTTGAAATTAAATATATTTTTTAAAAACAAACTTAATTTTTTTGGGGGGTGGGGGTTGATGGGGGGGCGCGGGTAGGGTGGGGTGGGGGGTGGGTAGGGTGAGATGGGGTAAAAAAAATAAAAATTTGAAATTAAAATATTCTTTAAAAACAAACTTAATTTTTTTTGGGTGGTGGGGGGTCAGGGTAGGGGTGGGGTGGGGGTGAAAAATGAAAGTATTTTTTAAAAACAAGCTTTTAAATTTATTATTTTTTCGGGGGGGGGGGGGGGGGGGGGGGGGGGGGGGGGGACGGGGGTTGAGGGTAGGAGTGGGGTAGGATGAAAATAAAATTTTGAAATTGGAAATAATTTTTAAAAACACACTTTAATTTTTTTTGGGGGAGGTGGGGTGGGGTAGGATGAAAATAAAAATTTTGAAATTGGAAATTATTTTTAAAAACAAACTTTAAATTTTTTTTTGATGGGGTGGTAGGGGCTGGCGGGAGGGGTGGGATCGGGGTAAGGGTGGGGTAAAAAAATAAAAAAATTGAAGTTGAAAAATATATTTTAAAACAAGCTTTAAATTTATTTTTTTTCAATAAAAAAATTGATTTTTTCAACAAAAAAATTGTATTGAAGTTGGAGGAAAGTTTTGAAAATTTTTTCCTTACTGTTTGAAGGGAAGTCATTTTCCTTGAATTTGAGGAAAATGAGTTAATTAGGAAAACATTTTCCAAAATATCTTACCCAATCAAACATGAGAAAATTGAAAAACTTCATACCAAACACACCCTGAATTTCTACATCCATTTGTTTTTATTTGTTGGTCGATTAAATGTGCCCTTTGTATTCAGTATTAGAATAAATGTGAAACGCACGTTCCGAGAAACTAATAGTGTTGCAATTACACATTAGTTTGGTGTATAAATACAAAAGAATGCTGCTATAAATGCTTTGTATGATCCGTCTCATCAAAAATTTCCTCCTACATAAAAGACACAATTGACATTTTAATACCTTGGCAATTAAAGAAATCATGGAAACCATTTTAATCCAAAATCTTGATTGATTTTACCTGTAAAAGCTCTTCAATAATGTCTTCCATAGTTATTATTCCAACTACCTCTTCATCATCAGGGATATTTGGCAGATCATTTTCATCTATCCGCAAAATGTCCGCGTACATATCTTTTGAGGACATCCTGCTCCTATTCCTAATTCTCCTGGCTGAATTGTTTCCACCATTGGGAAGACTACTCTTGCCCTTTTGTAATGATGTAGTACTCTTCTCGGGAACAGGTCTTTCGTCATCAATGTCTACTCTCACATCCTCAACAGAATCTAGATAGGGAAAACAAAGCGGAACGTTCATATCAGAAAAAAGTTTACATGTGAGAAGTTACAGAAAACAGAAGATGCTCACTATGAGCAAGGCTATTGCTAGCGGGTTGGTTCGTCTTTTTGTTGCATTCTCTTGTAACCACAGCCATATGACTATGACCTTTCTGAAACTCATTCAAGATGTCGTCCAATCGCATGGTATATGAGACCCTGCACCATAAAAAAGGTAAATCATGTATTTGAGTACCTTATCTTGTAAAGGGAGAAATTTAATAGACAAGGATCGGAGAAGCAAGTAGAATTATGGATTGTTTTTTTAAACTTCTTAATCACAACATTATTTATAGTGTGATAATACATTCAAAGTAGCGTGATAATATGTCCAAATATATAGAGTACATGTACATGAGCAACACAAAATATACCTTGGGATCTTTCGGATGGTAACATTTCTTACAAGGGTTTCATCAGCTGGATGGATGGTTAATAAGTTCTTGACCTACAAGGTCACGGGAAAACTACGTCAACATATGACTTATTGTATTACCAGAGAAATGGAACTATTTACTTCTGTAGTACTTGGCTGAGGTATAAGAAGAACTTATTGTATTGCCAAATCAAATGGAATTTTAACTTGTCTACATGATTACATGGTCGGGGTAAATGAAAACAAGAGAAATTGAAATGCTTGTGTTTCCACATAGATAGGGTTTTATGTATGTGCGAGAAACATGATCATTTGGCAGAATAACACGTGCTTGTGTTTCCACATATTTCTGTCGTCATGGAAATGAAGAAAGGGCCTATTCACTTTCTGAAAAGAAAATAGCCTCCAAATCATCTTTAAGCTCACAAAAGACCTTACTTTGGCTTCATGTAGTCACTATCTTTAAACTATATGGACAAGAAAAGAGTTTATTTGGGGAATAAAAAACCCTTTTCTGGTATCTTGGGCCATGAAAAGACAGAGACGACTGGCTCCACGTGGAACTGTGAATCGAAAGTAGTGAAGTGGATATTTTCTCGTACATTGTAACAACTAATAACATAAGCAAAAACTATTCTTTCAATTATGCGGAAGGACTATGGAAATAAGAGAAATAGTACCAGAAGAAGTCCAATTATGTTTGTGGGTTGATCAGAGTAGATTGGTATCCTGCTATGCCCTTTCTCCAAAATTAAATTGGTCAAATCTCTGTGGAAAAAATAATAGAGTATGAAACAGCTCGAATACTCATGCAAATATTTCTCTATATGGACATTCCGAGTATGCAAAACCTGTCCAACTTCCCGTCAAGATCAATTGAAAAGATATCAGATATGGGGGTCATAGCATCACCGGCTCTTTTCTCGTGAAGCTCCAAAGCACCAGCAATTATTGTTGTCTCATCATTTGTTAGCTCTCCACCTTTACCAGCCTGTAGAAATGGACCACGGAATGGGTGACATAACGTAAACAATACAAGAGACTCGAAGCCATAACCAAATCAGGTCAATAAGAAGTAGCGACTAAATATTCAGCATTTAAAAAGAGCAAATATTCAATGAAATAACACCAGAAATGGAAAACAGTACGATTCATTCTAATAATAGCACAAGCTAAAACTATATATCTACAACACAATTAAAAACCTACATGATTTCCATGAAAATGTACTAAAGTTTTCAACTCAGCTCGTCGGAAAAGACCACTGTTTTGATGACCTAGCAGATAGTCCAATAGCTGCAAATAATAGAAACTAAGAGGTTCAGGCCAACAGTATATATATATTAGACACATTAACTTGTACTACAATCAGCAGTTGGTTCGATTGGCCATCATTGGAAAGGTTCTAAGTGAAAAGACCATTTTTCATCAACAAAATTCGTAAAATAAATAAGTTCACCTTGCCTATTGGATATGCAATAGGAAAGCAGATCCAAACAAGAACGCGGACAAATGGGGCCATAGTTGCACCAATGGTCAGTCCATGTCTAGAGCAAAGGGACTGAGGTATGATCTGCTCAACCACAGAATAGTAACCAATCAGTGCAAGTAAATTCAAATATTTGCTGAATTCATCAATCCTCAATGCAGATTACTCGGTAAACCAAAACGTCAAATTACAGCAACATCAGAGAAGGCAAACCTGTACTATAAGCATAAATCAGCTCTGATAAACCTAAAAAATTCTAACAATAACAAGTTCAGTTATCATAAAGTAACACGTAGATGAGACTTTTGTATTGCAGGGGAAGGTAAAATGCAGGATGCCCACTCCCCATAAGAGTCGGTTATGGAAAAATTAAGTTCACCTCACCAAACAGAAGAATCAATGTGACAGAAATAAGAATAGCACCCCAAGCTGTAATTAGGCTGTCAAGAAAGATGGGAAGTGCCTGCAATGATTTAAACGAATTCTCAGAAACTACACGGATATCCTACTAGTGAAAGAAAATTGTGCCTCAACAGATACACTATCATGGTTCATAATGTTGCTTACCTCCATGGCAGCAGCATTGCAAATAAGTAGGGTGCACAGCAATAAATGCTGATTTTGTACAACAGGCAAGATCTTGGCTGTTAAGACAAAAGAAAGTTCCTAAATATTCAGAGCATCGATATAGTCAACACGGTCATAGCAAGGCAACAAGATTCACAATTTCAATTTTTTTAATCATTGCATTTCATATTAACTAAGGAGAACTACACACACTTAGAACTAACTGGTCCAGCCAGTGACCAGCATCATACAGTTATAACGATGTAACTACAACTCTATCTCTTCTTCCCATTGAGGCACAAGAATACAAAAAATTCAGCAAAAGCAAATTAATAAGATTGCTTTTAAAGTGAGCATTCAGTATTGAGGAAAAAAATCCAAGAGTTTTTATCCTCTATGTTAGAGGTGTTCCAGAAGCATCAGCGTTCAAATTAGTATCTTTACGAACAAATGCATAAGATAGATTTGAAAAATGGAAAGGTTTGTACAAGTTATAAGTTGGGTCTCCATTTTGTGGAAATTGTTAGGTATGAATGATACTTGTGAACAGGGGTAGAGCCAGATAGGGTTGAGGGTTCGGATGAATCCTTTGATGGAAAATTACATTGTTTATACATGGTTAATTTTGTATTTTTTCTTTTAATATATATATACATAATAGATTGTTGAAAGGTTTTGGCTTCTTTGTGGGTTTACTTCTTCCTATTTTGAACTCCTTAATGAAAATTGTGGCTCCACACCACTGCATATGAAGTGATTAGTTAAATAGTATCTCTCCCGTAAAGTAATATCTCTTTTTAATAAAATGTCATCGCAAAATACAGATGTACACCTACTTGTTGTAGCCTACTCCAGATATCACGTTGAATGATGTGATCATATAATCTAAAAGCTTAATTAACATAAAGGTGCAACGATAAAAGCAAATAATTAAATACCAGCATTTTTACGATCATTTGGAGTTCCAGACTTGGCAAGGACTTCAAGATCAACAAGACTTAACGACATTAACCCCAATGTAAGGCCAGACATCATTCCCGCGAACACTACCAGAAATACAATGATCACTATATGAATGAAGAACTCCGACTCGCAACATGTGTACTCCACCCCCATTCGAAAGTTGGTAAATCCTAAATTCAACCAATTCAGAAACGTCAAATAGCAATATAGCAACTAATATTCAATCTCCTCCATTTGTGAAGCTGCTTCGTAATAACTTATTAGAAATATATAGATTATTTTTGTTTCTTTCTAAGGAATCGAGGCAGAATGGATTGAATATCAGTTGAAAATGAAGTAAAACACAGAAAGAGGAAAAGACTGAATTCTCGTTTTACGGAGACGAATGGTAGTTTGGCGTAAAAAGGGGGGTAATTTAACGGTAAAAGGCTTTTCTGTTGGAGAAGAGTACTAACAATACCACACTTTGCCTTTCTTAAATAGTTCATATTATTATTTTACCGGTTAATAGTACTATCCGCGGTTTTAAAAAGAATCAACTACTTTTCTAAAAAAGACCCATTTTTTTTCTTCTGGCAAGACTTTCATTTTACTTCTCCGCATGATATGATCAGTGACGGATCAAAGATTTTGAGATGGTGGCTGCTTTAACTTGTTTTTTTTTTTGCATAAAGTTGTTATCAATTACATAGCATATTATACCAAGTGTACAATTATTTGACTGCAATAGTGTTTTTAATCTTTTTTACTTTTTCTAAATTTCTTTTTACTGCCATCACTAAAAGAAAACTGTGAATTATATGGGGATTTTCCTGCGAATTAGTATGAAAATTTGAAGGAAAATAAGTTTCCTACGAAAATAAGTTTAAGGGCAATGTTTTTAATGTTTACTACTCTATAGATCATCGTAAGTTTGTTTTGTTATAAATTTGTTACTTTATTTTATTTATTTCTTATACTTTAATATATTATTTATGAACTAAGATATTTATTATGTGTTTTGAAGGTGACATCTTGTAAAGGATGCCGCACGGGGTTTAAAAGTCTGTGTTAGAAGACTTTTTACATAGGCTTATCACTCTTGGAGAGAGATTCCAAACAGTATACGCCAGACAATGTTTAATGAATTTAAGGTATATATATTTTAGTTAGGTTTAATAATTTTAGTATACTTTACCTTCTTTTTACTATTGATCTAATTAACGCTATTCAATTTTTTTCAGACTGTGTGTACTTGGGAGCCGAGGTACAATATGGTCATTGCGACTACATTTGAGAGGAGGGCAACCGCGAGACTGTCTAGCTGGCTAAAGAAAGTTCGAGATACTGATTAATGTCTGGGTTGGATGTTGCCTCGTGTTTTTGATGAATTGCGTCAGTATTGGAACACAGATAAGTTTAAGGCAATGTCTGAACAAGCCAAAAAGGCTAGAGGCAGTCTTAAGGGTGGCCTGTTGCACACCGAAGGTGCAAATACCATTGGAACAATTACAAGAGAGATGGTAAGTTCTAATTCAAGATTTTAAATAAATAATTAGTTGATTCATATGTATCGTTATAAATTTCAGTTTTTATTTATAGGAAAAAGAAATGGGGGACACTCCCATTGGACCGGAGGTTTTCAAGAAGACTCATGTGAAGAAGAAAGAAAATGAGTCGGATCCGATTGTGTGGGTGGAGGAAAGGGCCCAACGAACTTTTGTAAGTTATTTAATATGAATAATATATATTAATAGTGAATATATTTATGATATGTATATATATTGATGTCAATTTTTATATTTAATATGCACAATGAGTTTAATCAATATGTCACTGAGAATCTAGATAGTTTGTTCCAAATGACACTTGAACTGTCCACCCAAATTTGGATAGAAAAAGTGGTAGGGAGACACACAATGGTAGAGTCTATGGTCTAGGCTATCGAAACGATGTAAGATGACTCCAGACAGACTTACAAGGTATTGGATTGTCACGTCAAAATGAGGCACTAGATGGTGTTCAGATTGCTGCTATGTCAGCTCAAATAGCACAGCTTACATCGGCATTGGCAGAGTTGGAGCAGAGAATAGTAGCTGAACAACAAAGCATGAGTGCGACCGTTCAACAAATCAAAGAACAAGTGCTGAACCTCGCTCATCGACCTACTACACCTTCAGCTCCCGAGGACACCGACAACGACAGTGAGGAGGAGGATGATGATTTTGTAGATCGCACTCCCTAGTTTAGGTCTCTTTTATGCACTTTTTGAAACACAATTTGAATGACTTTATAAGTTTTTGTATTGTGATTTAGATATTTTTGAAGAGTGATTTAAGTTTGATATTTTATATGTTGTGTGTGATGTTTAGATTTTATTGTTTGCTTGGGCTGGTTGAATATGAATTGAATTGATTTATATTTACAGGTGGGCAATTTCCTCCTGGTTTGGGGCGGTCCATCTGATTAGTTTAGCTATCACTGCTGAAACCCCAACGGTTGTTCGGCTGCGTACTCCCCGTCTGCCTATCTCACACTCCCAAAGAAAATTTGGATTTTTTCTTTCATTTTCCTTTCCTGCATCTTTTTTCTATCCATAGGTCGGCTTCGTGTAGATATATCTTTGTCGGGGGAGATTGGTGCCTCTTGAGGTATGCCCTTCCGGTGGGTTGTTCCTTTATATGTCTTTTCTATCTAGTGCCAGCACTGCGTTAGAAAATCTTCGTCTTCGATCTCTCATCGCAACGCATTTTAAGGGCTAAGAATTTCTCTCGACATCTATCTTTTATTATTTTGAATTCAATAATTTTTGAAAAAATATTCTGACATATTTATTTTATTATTATGAGAATCAATCCTAGGGCAGTTTCTGCTGTAAAAAAATTGCAGAAAAAAGCGACAGACAGGGTGGTTTTGTCCGTCGCTTTTTTGCATTATTTTTTCAAATAAACCCAGAAAAGCGACGGTTTGTGTTGCTTTTTGGAAATAAAAAATAAATGAAAATATACAAAAAGCGACGGAGTCCGCCGTTTTTGTAAACAAAAAATTCCTGAAAAATAAACCAAAAAGCGACGCTGACCGTCACTTTTTGAAAAGTGTCGAGCCAAAAAGTGACGAACATGACTGCATCGCTTTTCCGTCGTTTTTGACAAAAAAAGCGACATAGTCCGTCGCTTTTGGCCGTCGTTTTTTGGCAGTTTTTTAGTAGTGAGGGTTGGAAAGAGGGACCCCCCTCACGCCATTATCGTCGTCACCCACTCGGCTTGGCTTCAGATTTGGCTTCAACTTTGGCGTTTTAATTATTTAAATAATTAGTTGAAACGTCCCAACCCGACTCGGATCCACGAGACCCGTTTTATTTAAAATACTTTCCCATTTTATTTGAATTTCCCGCCGTTGGAGATGTGTGTTCTTAAAGGTTGCAACTTTCAAGAACAACCATGGCCGTTTAAAAGGTTTCAAACTTTCATGAATGGTCATGTGGTATCTGAAAGGTTGCAACCTTTCGGAACCAGTGCTTCTTGGCTATAAATACTAGTGATTCTTCAGAATTTTTACTTACAAAAATTTCTGACTTCTTCTTCTTCTTTTGCACAAATTTTATTTGTGTACTTTACTGCCGTTGAGTGGCTCGTTGACACCAGAGTTATGGGTATCAATAAACTGGTGATTGAGATCGTTCTATCCTGGGAGGATATATTCCAATTCAAACCTCGGATACTAGAGGGGAATAATTTCCTTATGGGGACATTATGAATTCAGTGAGCTCAAACTTCTTTCTCTCTGTTTTATATAGATTTTGGTATGTTTTACATATTTTAGTTTTTTGTTAATTAATTTATGTTCTTCACTGGGTGATTTAAACTTTGGAAACTTACTGTTTCTGCAAAGTTTTGTTATCACCAGTATTGTTTTGAATACAGATTGCATAACAATCTTAAGGATTTTTTTTTCATCTGTGTTTCTGGTGGAGACAAAAACCTTTGTGGTTTTATACTCCTATTAAGTTTGCAATTTAATTTATTGCTTACTAAATCAGTTGTATCAATTTTTGTTTATCAGAAATGACAATTATTAACAATGTTACGACTTCAGTGGTTGTTGCTGCACCAACCAGAACTGCTGTACCACCAGCAGAGAAACCGAGAAAATTCTCTGGTGTCAATTTCAAAGGATGGCAGCAACGAATATTTTTCTGGCTTACCACTCTTGGTCTGCAGAAATTTACCAATGAAGAAACTCCAGTGTCTGGTCCGAATATGACAAATAAAGAAATGTTCATGGTTATTGAGCATGGAAACAGACAGACTTCCTATGTAAGGGCTACATTTTAAGTGCTTTAGAGGATGACTTATATAATGTCTACAGTGCAATAACAACTTCGAAAGAATTGTGGAATGTACTTGAGAAGAAATATAAGACAGAAGATGCATGCTTGAAAAAGTTTGTAGCCGCAAAGTTTTTAGACTATAAAATGTCAAATAGTAAAACTGTTGGATCACAAGTGTAGGAACTTCAACTTATTTTCCATGATCTGATTGCTGAGGACATGGTAGTTAATGAAGCTTTTCAAGTGGCTGCAATGAATGATCAGTTACCTCCTTCGTGGAATGACTTCAAGAATTATTTAAAGCACAAGCATAAGAAAATGAAGCTTGAAGATCTTCTGATTCAACTCAAGATTGAGGAAGATAACAAGATCGCCGAAAAAAAGTCTTTGGGATTTCGATAATAATGGAGTTAATATTGTTGAAGAAGCTCCTACCAAAGGAAATAAGAGAAAGAAGTCCAATGGACAAAAGTCAGAAGAGGCCAAGAAGAAATTCAAGGGCAACTGTTACAACTATGGTAAGGCTGGTCACAAGTCTTCTGACTGTCATGCTCCAAGAAAGGACAAGGACAAAGACAAAAGTCAAGCAAACATCGTGGAAGAAATGGAAGATGTAGATGACCTCCGTGCAATGATCTCGAAGTGCAACTTAGTTGGAAATCCAAAGGTGTGGTTTCTCGACTTAAGTGCTACTCGACATATTTTCTCTGCAAAAGAAGCCTTTGCAACATATACTCCTGCTGAGTTCGATGAAGATCTGTGCATGGGGAACACATCAACAACAAGGATTGCAGGAACTGCGAAAGTAATGTTGAAAATGACATCCGGCAAGGTGTCGACTTTGAACAACGTTTTGCACGTTCCTACTATTAGGAAGAATTTAGTTTCTGTTGCATTACTCGTTAAGAACGGGTTTAAGTGCGTCCTAGTTAGTGACAAAACTATAATAAGTAAGAATGAGATGTTATTAGGAAAGGGCTACCTCATTGAGGGCCTCTTCAAACATAATGTAATGGTTGTTGACAGTATTAATAAGAATTCTGTTTACTTGTTGGATTCAAATGATTTATGGCATGCCCGTTTGGGACATGTAAATTACAAAGCCTTGCAAAAATTGATTACTTTAGAAGTATTGCCTGACTTCAAATGTGATAAATCGAAATGTGAAATTTGTGTGAAATGGAGGTTTGTTAAATATCCTTATAAGTCTGTTTACAGGAATTCAAAACCTTTAGACTTAATTCACACAGATATCTGCGATATGAAGTCAATACCATCTCGCGGTGGGAAAATGTATTTTATAACTTTTATTGACGATTGCACTCGATGTTTTATGTATATTTTATTAACAGTAAGGATGAAACAATTGATGTATTTAACCAATATAAAAATGAAGTGGAGAATCAATTGAATCTAAAGATAAAAATGATTCAGAGTGATGGGGGTGGAGAATACGAATATCCTTTTGCAGAGATATGTTTGGAATATGGTATTATTCATCAAACTACTGCACCCTATACACCACAGTCAAATGGATTGGTAGAACGGAAGAATAGAACATTCAAGGAAATGATGAATGCCTTGATAATCAGTTATGATTCACCGCGAAACCTGTGGGGGAAGCCATCCTTACGACTAATAAGATACTCAATAGGGTACCACATAGCAAAACACAATCAATTCCATATGAGTTATGGAAAGGAAGGAAACCCAACTTGAAGTATTTCAAAGTGTGGGGGTGTTTATCAAAGGTAGAGGTTCCTTTATCCAAGAGGGTGAAAATTTGACCCAAAATAATGGATTGTGTATACTTTGATTTTTCCTTATGGTTGTGTCTTAGGGTTTGAGGACAAAAGAGAATAATGGATTAAAAGATGAAAATCTGATTGTTTTAAGCCTTTTATTAGTCAAGAAATTCGTTTACGGTTTTCTTGGAGGTAAAAAAATAAAAATAACCCCTTTTAATGTTTTCCCGTCGGCTAATTCATAACAACACTATACAGGTTACTAAAATAGTCATAACGTTTTACTCAGAAATTGGATTGACGCCAAATTGGTGGCGTTGGAAAGTAGATTCAAATACCTTTAATTTGATAGGTCACGACCCACGTAGCTGTTTATATTCTAGAGATATGGTCGTTTGCAGTTGACCCAAGTAGAATCTCACATCAAAACTTAATCGATAAGGAAACATCAAGAACACTTACAAAGAACACATCAAGAAATTAAATTGCTCACTATTTATGGATAGATTCGCAAAAGAAACTCATGACTTTTTCTCCTCTTGAATCTTCTCTCTAAAACCCTAAACACTTTTGGGGATGAATGAAACTAATTCTTATCAGTTTAGACCCTTAATTGGATGTAATTCACGTTTAGAATAAGTGGGGGTAAGGAAAAGACTAAAATACCCCTCCTATTTTCGGGTAACTTTCCTTAAATGGACAGCTTGACTTCAAAAGGGCATATCTCCCTCATACGAGCTCAAAAATTAGCAAACTTGGTGTCGTTGGAAAGAGGACTCAAAGATCTTTCATTTGATATCTTATGGATCTCCTAACTCATGCTGAGCTAAAAATTATGGTCATTTTAAGTTGAACTAAAACATAGAAGAACCTAAGAATGACTTGAATGAATTCTCTTTAATTCTTTTTGGAACTCAAGGTGCTATATCTAGTGATCTTAATACTTAAGAAATTTTAAATTCCTTGGTAAAATCCTACTTACAACAAAGGATGGTTCCAGTTTTAGTTCAAAATATTTTGGGGTTTTACATTATCTCCCCCTTGGGATCATCCGTCCTCAAATGACGGCTGGACTGGGTATCGAACAGGCTTACTCTTATCATCTCTGCCATACCAACTAGAATTTGCCCTCATTACTATTCGGAACCAACTAAGGGCTCTCATTTAGCTATTTTTAGTTCAAATCTCAAGACAACATCATCACCCTCATGTTGCCATCTTTTTGATCAAGACACTCATCTCAAATTCAAGCTTAATGTTTATTACTTACTACTCTAACCCCAAATCGCCTAAATTCGATTCTTTTGCTCAACTTTTCTTTAGATTCAGATAACCATCACGTGTACACAAGAATCTAACTCAAACTACTCTATAAATCGAAACAATAATCTCAAGAACTCCTAAATCTCAACCCAATACAAGAATGAAAACAAATTCAAGAACACATACGTATCAATAACATCAGATCTTCAACTTTCTAGAACGAACTTAACATTGAAATTTTCATGATTGGCGTGTGGGTGAACAAATCCAACACTATGGAAGCTTACATACCTAAAAGAACCATCTTCTTGCAGCACTTGAAGGAAATTCTTGAGAGATGAACCCTAGCCTTATCTTTTCTTGAATTTCTTGAGCGTAGAATTTTTGGAGTGGATGAGAGGGTTTAGATTTAAGAAAACTAATTTTCTACACGTTTAGGGAAATTTAAATGACCTCCTAAGGATTTTTAGGACTAAAATACCCCAAAATAAATAATTAAAACGAGCTGGGAGTCGGAAAGATCTTTCACCAGGCAGTGAGGTCCGTGTTGGCTCCGCGTCGCGGAGCTGCTTTTAGGTTTGCGCGACATTAGTAAATCTGTCATAACTGTTTACTCAGAGCTCGGAATTGAGCAAACTCGGTGGAGTTGGAAAGAGGACTCGAAGGGCTTCAATTTTATATCTTGTAGCTCACCTAACTCATCTTTTACTAGAAGTTATGGTCGTTTGAAGTTGACCCAAAACTTAAGAAAAACTTAAGAATGACTTGAATGCTTTTCTCTTTGGTTCTTCTTGGAACTTAAGGTGCTACATCTAGTGACCATAATACTCAAAAAATTTTAAATTCCTTGCAAAAATCTCACCCACTACGAAGAACGGTTCGGGTCTTAGCTCAAAAGTTTTCTGGGGTGTTACAATATCTCCCCCCTGGGATCATTCGTCCTCGAATGACGACTGGACTGGGTAGAGAATGGGGTTACTCTTACTAAGGTCTGTGTCTAATGGTCTGCCCTTACTATATTCAAGCTTAACCCAAATCCTTAAGTTCGAATTCTATACCTCTCTACAGGGAATCTCATCTCAAACTATTTCTCCTTACCACCACATTGGGCTCATATCAAGAACCACTTAATGCTTAACAACACCACATTCAAGCTTAGTACTCTAACAACTCCATGGACTCCTACTAACCATCTTCTTAAGAAATTTTCAACACTTGACTTGATTTCTCATCTTATCATCCCTCTCTTAGGTCTAAAGCTAACACTTGAAATCTATGGATCTATTCCACATTAACAACTCAATTATGCTATCTAGGCACACATGGAAAAACATAACTTAATTGGAACCTCATCTGGTAACATACCATCCCGACACACCTCTTAATGCTCTTGTCACTCTTGTGACTTAGCCACACTTCACTGCCCTTATCTAAATGTTAGGGTCTCTCACTTGTACATCTCATATCTATTGCAGCTAATCACCTCAATTCCTCACCTACTCTATGTCAAGTCTACTACATCAAATCTCAAGACTAACATTTTCACCCTCATATTGCCATTCTTTTGATCATGACACTCATCTCAAATTCAAGCTTAATATTTATGACTAAACCCGAATATCAATATGATTGCTCGCTTACTATACTAACTTACAACTACTAGATACAAATTCAGATACACTCGTCCACTAGGACCTTATGACAAATAGCCAACCCTCACCTCTTAGTATTCATTCTTACGATTTACTATCACATTTCCCTTCACAACTTGAGTACTATGCACTCATTCACTATACATCAATGCCTAATTAGTTCTATAACACTTTGAATATTATGGGCTCTCCCTCAAAATCATAAGTCTAGCTTAGATGTATCACCTCATGAATACTCCTGCTCTTCTATTCAACACTTACACCTGGTCATTACCTACACAACGACACTTCATCACAACTCCTCTCTAGCTACAACCCCCTCTACCTCCTATGATGGAATCTGCACAACTCATCACCTCTTCGTCTACCCATAAGGGAAAACTCCTCATTACTAACTTACTAGGTACTTGACTATAGTAACATAGCTTGGCAAAACACCATCTCCCTTACTTAGATTACTAAACCTCTTCATACTTTCCTCTAACTGTGGGCTCTTTCCCTACTACTGCTCATGATCTCATAAATCATGCTACCTTTTGGGGTGGAAATACTACCCAAGCTCTAAACATACTTCCTCATAAGGATCTCAGCTAAAACAAGGCTTAAGGAAAAAAGTACAACTCGCTTTTAGCTCAAACGCACAATTCATATGAATATGTATGCATTCCTTTGAAACTGAACACTTAACTTACTCTTGGACTTCTCTTAAGCCCCTCTGGAGTCTCATGACTTCCTCAAAACTCTTGCTAAGAACAACTCATCGACAAAGAACTGCCTTTGCTTTTCAACCACCTCTAGTATGATGGGTAGTAAAATGATTCTGAGAAATGCATGGGTTAGAATAAGTCTCTATGACATAGCTCTATTACACGATTAAGAGTATGAAAAAAAGGAAATTTTTCTTAAATGTCTGCAGTGCCTCATTTATAGAAGTGGGGCCCTCACAACCATAAACAAGATTCTACTTGACACGGCTTCATAGAACCCTAGGACACTTAAACTCTGTGCTCTGATACCAAGTTTGTCACGACTCGAGTCTACACCCTGGACGTGGCCGACACTCAAAAACCATTACTGGTCCCCAAGTGAACCTTCATCCTGGCTGACTACAAGCGGAAGACTAACTTAAGCATGCAAAAGCTTAAAACTGAATAAAATTCAATAAACTCAACTTTTCAAAACTTCAACTCAAATGAACAACTTAGAATAAAATAATATATTCAACTCACCATAAAATAGGCAACTTAAGTCTTTAAAACATTTAATAAAATAAATGAATAATATGGACTTCTCAACTATACTGACTATCTATGAAGCCTCTAACTAATAACGATGGAATTCGGGACAAGACCTACGACATTCTGACTAAACTGAAAAGTAAATGAAATCCTCTGGAAAATAAGGAGGCTCACCATAGCTAACTCGAACTCTTGGATGTATCAACGAATCTCCTGTTGATGATCCTGAATACCTGTGTCTGCATCATGAAAAGATGCAGGCCAAATGGCTCAGTATGTAGAATGTATGAGCATGTAAGAGGAATTCTAAAGCATAAACATAAGCTGAAAAATAATCTGAAAGGAAACTGAATAACTTACTTGGCTCAACTCAACTCAACATAACTGAACTCATTTCACTATAAAACAGTTTTAAAACAAGTGCAATATAAAGAAAAGCTGTTTAAAACATGATACAAACTCTGTATGTATGCAAAGATACAAATAACTCTGAGATGTATGTACAAATACAAATAAACTGATGTATATAAAAATACAAATAACTTCTGTGGTAGTTTCTCTAACCGACAACCATCACATAAGAGCTATTGTGATGATACATCGATCTCTCTCACGCTGCCAGCGCATCCTATACCTTGCCACATGTATAGGACCTGAACTACTAAGTGGATCCACCAGTCTATGCGAAAAGGATTCATATAAAAAGTATGACCCTTTTCTACCCATGATGGCTGCATGATTTATGGGGGCCGTGAGTTATCTGAACTCTCCCCCATATCGGTGCTCAATACTACTCCCAAAATAGACTAGCTCTTTATGTTTTAAAAACATACTTCTTTCTATGATTTGAGATTAGTGCTCAAAAACTTAGCTTAAAGACTATCTTGGAAATCAAGGTTTCCTCTCTTGCTTTATTGTGAAAGCATTTTTACTCTTTAACTGAAAACTAGCCTAAAGGCTCTTTACTGAAAAACTAGCTCAAAGGCTCTTTACTGAAAAACTAGCTCAAAGACTCTTTTGAAAATCTCAGATTCCCGTTCTTATTTAAATGTGAAAATATTTTAAACTCTTTTGGGAATACATAGTCCCATATACTTTTAAAGAAATGAACTTCAACTTTCTCTTACTCTTTACTCAACTTCAAAGCTTAAGTCTTAAAACAAAGTTTAAACATTTGTAAAAGACTTCTTAAATTATGGTTCATGACGAATGATGGACATGAATGACTCAATGCAAGGTTTTCAATAACCATAGATAGAACTCAATACTTGGAACTTATGAACTTTAATGATATTATTAATTTCAAGAATGCTCAACTCAGAGAGTTTATGTGGAATTATGAGCATGAACTACTCAACTCAAGGACTCAAACCTACTTCGCATCTCAAGATTGTTCGACTTATAATGTTCATGCGGAATTATGTGCATGAACAACTCAACTCAAGTACTCAAAGATTCTTCTCAAAAGGGATTAGGAACTCAACACTTAAAGGCTTAGAACTTGAAGATACCACTTCTCTGAAAGATGCTCAACTTACGAAGTTCATGCGAAATTATGGGCATGAAACAACTCGACTCGATGGTCTACATAACTATATGGAACTCATGTATACGAATCTTCTTATTATCTGACTTACTTCCTCAAAACTTAGTTCAAATCGATATTTAATCTCAAAGGATTCATAATTGAACTCATAGGCTTTCTTGAACTCTACTCTTAACTCTCTCTTGAATGTGAATTATGCATTCAAGAGTTATGCTTCATGGTATGAAGGTGTCACGACCCGGGATCACCCCCTAGTCGTAACCGGCGTACTCGACCTCGAAGAGGTCTAATACAAGCCTCTTAGCATTCATTCATCGCATAGACACAAAAAAACCATAAGGAATTAAAAACTTTCTTTACCAAGAAAACATTTCATTAAAAAAAAAAAACAATAGCAAGCGGAAGACTTTCTAGACTTTATACATGATGTCTCAAAACCATCTAATACTTTAGAGTACAAAATTCGGGACCAATCTCATACACAACTTAAACAATAAAAAAAAGACATAAAAGAACATATGGGGTATTGTCCTCGAATATATGAGGACTCACCAAGTCTTCATCTTCAACACTTAGAAACCTATCAAATAGCCATGACATGTCACCATCTCTAAATCCCTACACTTTAGTCAAAAAGGGAAAGAAAGGGGTTAGCACAATTAAGTACTAAGTATGGAAGCCATGCAAAAACATGCTAAAAGGGACGTTTATTGGAGAAACATGCTTTTATGCCATTTGGTAAAACTTCATGAAAAAAAATACAAGTATAAGAGTCACAATATCCAACCATAACCAACATACA